>NW_027126868.1:0-37403 GCF_037325665.1 Littorina saxatilis | reverse complement strand
AAATGAAAATGAAACCTGCATTTGTTTAAAGCCATTAATGAATTTGTAAAGATAACTTGTGTCTGTGTGCTATTCAGCGCAAATCTGTTACGTTAGGATTTTATAATGCTTAACCATCATCTCTACCATACGAACTTAACCCGTAATGAAACGGAACGAGAATATATATCAAAGATATGTATGGTTAACACACACACACACACGCACACACACACACACACACACACACACACACACACACACATACTCGCACTCGTACTTTAGAAATTAAGATTGTTTTGAAAGTTAGTGATGTTTTATTTGGTATGCATTTTGTAATGGTGAAAAAGGCAACTATGTATAAATTGAACCACATTATCTTAATCGGAAAGATGTGCGTTAGTATATATTTATAAAAAAATCGTTTTTACCGTTGGAAAGTATTTTTAATAGGCAGTTACAGATAAGAAGCATTTTTGTGTGAGTGTTCGAAGAACAAAACGTTAAAAAAGTTAGCTTGTTGTACTCGATAAGTTGTATTTAATTCATTGCATGAGATATTGTTAATTGTTGTTATTTATTTGAATAAAAAAATTTGAAAAAAATAAAAAAACCCACATACGCGCACATACACACACACACACACACACACACACACACACACACGCACACACACGCGCGCGCGTATTCCACTTCTTTTGGAGCTCTTCGCCTACGAACAAGCCCAGCAAAGGCAAAGAGGTAGGTTACATATTCATCATTTCACAGTGCACTACTATGAAATAAACACACGAGAAATACAATGTCCGCAGATTAAAAGTAGGACACGTTTATCATTATAGAGGTGTTTCATTGACCAACTATAGAACAAGTGTTTACAGTTATATCGATACAAACATAACAGAAACAAACACTATCTGCAGATTAAAACGAGTAATCTCAGTCCATCGTCATAACATACAACAAAATTAATAGAAATACAGTGCTTATAGCTACAACACTTGAAACGGCAACACAGACACTAATAAAACAAGAAATTCCTCCGAGGTAGGAAAAACACCCCCGTCCTTACCATTCTCACTGCCACCAACTGAGAAGGTTATTTCCCTTTGACCATTAATATGTCCCTCTATAAGTCCTTGTAGAATCTTAATCCACCAATAACTCCCTAACCGTGTGTTTGACTGGTCCCAATTTTTGTAAGGACCGTCTCAGGAATGTATAGAACCTGTTCACCAAGTTTGGTGACGATCGGTCCGTTCATTCTTGAGATCTATATGCGAACACAAACACACACACAAACAAACAAACACATCGACCGAATCCTATACACACCCCTATACCGGGGGTGTAACAAAGAGGATGCAAGTCGCTTGTTCATGTCAATGCTTGTTATTCTCCCAGGTGCCAGGAGAATGGTTCCGAATAACTCTCACTTAGTCTATTACACATGTCGTATGCATTTAGAGCGCTTACTTTCCTTTGGTTATCAGAAACAAAACAAAAACGGCAGAGAAGAAAAGGTCTGCAAGTGTAAAACCAGTAACATCTACGCAGTCCATCGTCATAACATCAAAACAAACATTAAAATGGCACAAAGTTGCATCGCTTAAAATGACAAAGAGAAGAAAAAAGTCTGCAAGTTGAAACCAAATTTTCAATCCACCATCATAACCTTACAATATCCAGGGCCGGGCCAAATGAGTTGTAAGGGGGGGTTCCTCCTTTTTTGGGGGGGGAAAATCAGCGAAGTGGCGAAGCAGGCGCGCGAACTAGGGGGGTCCGGGGGCATGCTCCCCCGGAAAATTTTTGAAAAACGGTTAAAATCTGTGCAATCTGGTGCATTCTGGGCCTTGTTTTGAGGGTTAAGAGCAGCATTGTTTTGGTGCTAAAACTAGTAAAAAAAAAACAACACTCAAAGCAAGGTACATGCTTTGTCCAGGGGTGGGGTTCCGGAACCCCTGGAACCCCCCCCCTGGGTCCGGCCCTGACATCAACAGCAAAAGTGCACGAAGTTACAACACTAAGAAAACGACACAGCAAAAAAAAAAAAAAAAATGTCTGCGGGGCTAAAACCCCTGTCTAAGCTGAGAGCACAACACGCGCCAGGAAAGGATTTTGTCAGTGAATTGAGGAGGATTTGGGGCAAGTGTCTCCAAGAAGCGAGCACTCGAAAGGAAAGCGAAAACACCTCCTACAAAGACTTCATTTCAGCCGTGTTTTCCTTTGCCCCTAAACCTTGCCTGGGTTCTGCCGTCTGATTGCTGTTTTAAAGGGCCTCTCCATCAGAGTTCTCCCCCCTCGTGTGTCGTCTGCTTGCATTCTACGTCTAATAAAAAGCCTGGCATATATTTCAGGGAAGGAGGTTGAGAGAAAAACAAAATGGAGGGACAGTTTTTGTTGTAGAATGATGAGAGTTTTGAAGGCAATTTTGCATTTAGGGTTTGAACGCGAACGCAAGCACGTACTACCGCATGCGCGAGCACGCACACGCACGCACGCGCATGCACGAAGACACACACACACGAAGACACACTCACACCCACACACACACACATACACACACACACACACACACACACACACACACACACACACGACCGCAACACGGTGGCCTAGTGATAAGGCGTCCGCCCAGTGAGCGGGAGGTCGTGGGTTCGAGCCCCGGCCGGGTTATACCTGAGACTTTAAAATTGGCAATCTAGTGGCTGGCGTTATGGGGTTAGTGCTAGGACTAGTTGGTCCGGTGTCAGAATAATGTGACTGGGTGAGACATGAAGCCTGTGCTGCGACTTCTGTCTTGTGTGTGGCGCACGTTAAATGTCAAAGCAGCACCGCCCTGATATCACCCTGCGTGGTGGACTGGGCGTTAAGCAAACAAACGAACAACACACACGTATTCCACATCTTTTGGAGCTCTTCGCCTACCTACAAGCTCAGCAAAGGCAAAGAGGTAGGTTACATTATTTATTATTAGGGCAGTTTCTGGGCCAGACTTTCCATCCAACAAGCGCGTTTTAAATTTAAATTTTAGACATCCCAACCACTGTTTGGTTTAAAGAAAAGTGTAATATATGATGCGATATTAACGGGGAAAGGGAAGTAACCTGCGGGAATTCCCGCACATGTCAGGGGGTTTCGTCCCCTGGCTCGGTTTGTCCGTCACAAGCTATATCTTCCGTTTGACTACCGTTAGGAATGTATTTTTTTGCATACAAAAAACAAAGCCTATTCCTAACAATTTCACAAAATTTGAGCTTAATTGACCCAGAGATACAAGTCTTACCCGACAAACACCGACCGACTGACCGCCCTCCCGCCCGCCTCAAACAAACAAACAAACAAACAAACAGACAGAGCAAATCCAGTAAGCCCCATTATTCTAATGGACAAACAGAGACAGAGACAGAGAGTCAAAGAGAAAGACAAAGCAATAAAGAATAATAGATATATATATAGATAGAGAGAGAGAGAGAGAGAGAGAGAGAGAGAGAGAGAGAGAGAGAGAGAGAGAGAGAGAGAGAGAGAGAGAGAGAGAGAGAGAGAGAGACAGCGCCGGAGACAGAGAGACACATACAGGCAGACAAACAGACAGTGACAGAAACTGACATATCTTAAACGTTATGGGCAGTTATTAAAGCGAAGAGATCGAGATAGAGAAACATACAGTCATACATACATACATACACAAAGACATACACGCATACACACAGACAAACACAAAAACAGACATATACACAGACAGACACACAGACAGGGTAGCATATAGAGGCAGAGACAGACCAGAGACCTGACAGTATAAGAAGGACAAAAAATCAGAGCAAAGAAAAAAAAAATCGGAGCAAAGAAAAAAAAAATCCCTTCGCTTTTCCCACCATTATCGAGGAAACTAATTTGTCGAGAGCTCGGGGTACAAATACGCTGTGTGTGCCTACTGGCTGTGCTCGGTTTGTGACAAGCCGGTTCCAGAAAGAAGATTTTAATTGGGCGTGTCGCGAGGAGTATTAATACAGCGACTTGTGGCGATCAGCGGAGGCGGGTGTGGGTGGATGGAGATGATTAGTCTCGCGCGTTGAAACATACAGACTCCCGGGAAGTATGACGGGTTGATGGAGGTTGTCACTAGTTGGGTGGTGCAAGTGAGCCTGTCGGCTAGAGAGGTTTTATTTGTACTGATGTGACTGTGGGTGTGGCTGAAAAGCATAGTTTGTCATTTTAGAAGCTTGTGTTCGAGTGGACAGTGTCTGTACGTTTCTTTTAATCTTAAATTTAAGGACAGTGGTGGTTCTGGTGATTTGTGCATCGACTTTTTGGCTGTGTGTTGGTTTGTGTGTGTGTGTGTGTGTGTGTGTGTGTGTGTGTGTGTGTGTGTGTATGTGTGTGTGTGTATGTGTGTGTGTGTGTGTGTATCTGTCTGTCTGTCCACGGTCTGTGTGTGTGTGTGCATGCGTGTGCGTGTGTGTGTGCGTATACGTGTAAATGACGGTGTGTAACTGTGCGTGTAACGTTGAGCGTGTATGCCTATGTGGGAGTCTGCGTCTGTTCCTGCGTGTTTGTCTGTACATGAATCGGGGAGACGCACACACCTATACGTATGAGGCTACACACTTACGCACGCACATGAGATATGTAGCAATCAAGATGCACATCGTACTAACAGGCAGCTACCAAACAGCACAAAGGAAGTAAGCCAGCCAGATGCGCTATAAATTAATAATAGCGGTGCCAACTTTAAACAAAGGCAGGGCGGCATGCCTGAGCAATCAGAGATCTGGCGTTCATCAGTTCCAGCAGGTATCTGGTCTAGATTACCTGGGGGCTTCCTGCGAGCGTTGGCCCCCAGATGTGGCATATGGCGCAAGTCTATGTGTCTGTCTGTCAGACCGTTGGTCGTCTACATCTCTATACATCTCCCCCCTCCCTCCCTCCCCAATTTAAGATTTCCTTTATTTAGACTGTCTGTTCATGAACCTCTATATCTCTGTGTTGCCGATAGACCGTCGTACACTTCTAACACTGAGTGCATAAACTAATGTTCTTGCGAAAAGGTCAGAGAACTCGTGATCAACAAAAACGCACAATAAGTCGGAGTTGGTATACGAAAAAGAAAACAAACAAACGCTTGCAAAAGAATTACCTGGCAGTGGTCAAAGAGAATCTCTGGCATCGGCAAAGATCGAACAGAAAACCCACCCGCAACTCCTCAGTTCAAACCAGCACAAATACTGCAGAAACACAATGGCCAGCCAACAGTCGAATCAAGACAGTGTCAGTACATCATTTGTAATACCTGCTCTGCTATTAGGCCACGAAAGAAAAGAAACAAGCCGCGTAAGGCGAAATTACTACATTTAGTCAAGTAGCTGCCATTTTTCAGCAAGACCGTATACTCGTAGCATCGTCAGTCCACCGCTCATGGCAAAGGCAGTGAAATTGACAAGAAGAGCAGGGTAGTAGTTGCGCTAAGAAAGATAGGACGCTTTTCTGTACCTCTTTTTGTTTTAACTTTCTGAGCGTGTTTTTAATCCAAACATATCATATCTATATGTTTTTGGAATCAGGAACCGACAAGGAATAAGATGAAAGTGTTTTTAAATTGATTTGGACAATTTAATTTTGATAATAATTTTTATATATTTAATTTTCAGAGCTTGTTTTTATTCCGAATATAACATATTTATATGTTTTTGGAATCAGCAAATGATGGAGAATAAGATAAACGTAAATTTGGATCGTTTTATAAATTTTTATTTTTTTTTACAATTTTCAGATTTTTAATGACCAAAGTCATTAATTAATTTTTAAGCCATCACGCTGAAATGCAATACCGAAGTCCGGGCTTCGTCGAAGACTACTTGACCAAAATTTCAACCAATTTGGTTGAAAAATGAGAGCGTGACAGTGCCGCCTCAACTTTCACGAAAAGCCGGATATGACGTCATCAAAGACATTTATCGAAAAAAGGAGAAAAACGTTCGGGGATATCAATCCCAGGAACTCTCATGTAAAATTTCATAAAGATCGGCCCAGTAGTTTGGTCTGAATCGCTCTACACGCACGCACGCACGCACGCACGCACACACACACACACACACACACATACACCACGACCCTCGTCTCGATTCCCCCTCTATGTTAAAACATTTAGTCAAAACTTGACTAAATGTAAAAAGACAGAAAATGAGACAAAGGGAAGAGGAGAACAGAATTACAAATCGAATACACGAACAGAAACAAATTAACAATGACGGGCGGTCATGCCATTACTCTGGGCAAATGATTTTTTTAAAACTTCAGACATAACAGATGACTGCTACAGTAATTCTCATTGTCATCGTGTGTGCTTGTTAGTGGGTAAGCGAGTAAGGGAGTGAGCCACGGTGAGTACGTTAGTTAGTTAGTTGGTTAGTTAGTTGGTTGTTTGTGGTTGTTTGGTTGGTTGTTTGTGTGTGTGTCTGCGCTAAAACAGATAGCATCCGTTCCACAGATCGAACTACAGAAAGACACACACAGCCTACACAGGCACAACAGTACAAACAGACACACACGCAGACACAAATAATAGACAGGTCCCCCAAAGACACAGGAGACAGAAGATAGAAAAAAAAAGAACAGTTATCACAATCTTAAAAAGCAAACGCACTCATTTTGCACTTTTGTCACAAACAAACGAACAAACAAAACAAGGGAACAAAAAAACAAGGGAACAAACAAACCGTACACAGACTGTGCCACACAAGCATGGTCAATACAAGAACTTATCACCCAATACAGAACGCCACAAACCTCAGACCTTCGACCAAACGTGATGTTGTAAATTAGTTAAAACCCACAAAACCCTACTTGCGATAATGACCCCATGCCGACAAGGCATACGTAACAACGCCGAACACACCCAAGCGGTTTTGTTTTTCTTTCTCTCGGGAAAAAGCAGAGAGGTTAGCTCTCAATTCACGGACCATTTCTGTTTTTATGCCGCTAGCAGCTCTGACCTCGCTACAGGAATGTTTCTTTTCAGAGAAAACAGGAGCGACCTGTAGAGGAACTATAAACGGTAATCTGATAGCGGCTATGCTAACCAGTTACAGGCCTGGATTGGAATAAAGGATGCGTGAGACTGGGAACAAGAAAGGGGGGTGGGGGTGAGTGAACTGGGAGGGGGGAAGGAGAGGGCAGAATGAGAAAGAGAGAGGGATATATATATATATATATATATATATAGAGAGAGAGAGACAGAGACAGAGAGACAGAGAGAGAGAGACAGGGATAGAGAGAGATAGAGAGACAGGGATAGAGAGAGAGATACAGACAGAGATACAGAGAGCGAGAGAGAGAGACAGAGACAGACAGAGACAGAGACAGGGAGAGAGAGAAAAAGAGAGAGACAGAGAGAGAGACACAGAGAGAGAGACAGAGACAGGGAGAGAGAGAGAGACAGAGAGAGAGAGAGAGAGAGAGAGAGAGAGACAGACAGAGAGAGAGACAGGGAGAGAGAGAGACAGGGAGAGAGACAGAGACCGCAGAGAGAGAGAGAGAAAGAGAGAGAGAGACAGAGACAGAGACAGGGAGAGAGAGAGAGAAAAAGACAGAGAAAGAGAGAGATAGAGAGAGACAGAGACAGAGAGAGAGAGAGAGAGAGAGAGAGAGAGAGAGAGAGAGAGCGAGACTGAGCTGAGAGAGAGAAAGGGACTGAGAGAGAGAGAGACTGCGAGAGAGACAGAGACTGAGAGAGAGTCAGAGACTGTGAGAGAGAGAGAAAGAGAGAGAGAGAGAGAGAGAGAGAGAGAGAGAGAGAGACAGACAGACAGCAGGGCCGGACTACCGGGGGGGTTATGGGGGTTGCGCAACCCCCCCCCCTAGCCTAAACATGTACCTTACTTATTTAATTTTTTTTTTATTATTGCTTATTTTATGCCGTTTCATGCAAGGAGCGACCATTTTCCTATCTCAGAATATGACCTACCCGTCAGCTTCAGGGGGCTTCGCCCCCTGACCCCCACAACGAGGGGTGGGGGGGGGTGGGTTCTAGGGTTTCCGGACCCCCCCCCCCCCAGCCAAAAAATAAAAATATTGAATGAGGTATGCATTTCTTTATTTTACATTGAGTTTCAATTTTTGGGGTATTAATCAGTGACAAAATCTGCTGCCTGAAACTGGTAATGATCATCCTCAGAATGCACCAGATTGCACCATTTTGCATCCTTTTTTTCAAAATTTTCCGGGGGGGCATGCCCCCGGACCCCCCTAGCAAGCTAGGCGCTTCGCGCCGTCGGCTCGGCGCTTCGCGCCTTCACACCCATATCTTCACAATATACTTTTGAAAAAACCAGTCATAAAATGAACTGATCCGCCCCTGCCGCCAGGGGGGACATCCCCCTGGGCCACCACTGGCAACCCCCCCCCCTCCTCTTCGCCTAGTCCGGCCCTGGACAGGGAGAGAGACAGAGAGACAGAGAGAGAGAAAGACAGAGAGACAGACAGACAGAGAAAGAGACAGAGACAAAACCAGAGACAGATACTCAGACAGATAAACAGATATAGACAGACAGGAAAACAACAGAACGACAGAGACAGAGAGGGCGTCGCACACAAGCCCTACAGTGGCTATTCAAACAATCTGAAAGCATCGGTCAGAGACCGTCAGAGACAGAGACATAGACACAAATAGAGACATACATACATTAAGATATGGCTACCATTCATTGTAATCTCAGCATCAGTGCCAGAAACTCAGTTCCAGACGGAGAAAGGGTGCTAGGAAAAAAGAACAAGGGGCCTGGCAACAAGTCGCAAGAAACGCACGTGTGTGTGTTGTAGGGTGCAAAGTTGTTGAGTCAGAACATCTGTTGTTCAGCACACAAAAGACAATGAACATGAACCACATGCGAGCGGTCTCCTTGACTTTGTCAGCGATTACTTTGTTATCATGTGATCTAATGATGACTAACTCTCTATGTTTATTGCTGAATCTAGGACCTTCTGTTTTGTTTGTTTCAGAGTGTTTGCTAGATTTGTTTACCATACATTTTTGTTTGAACATTTCTCAGTGTGTCCTGCCCCTACCTTGTTGAAAGCTGAAGGGGGAGGGAGGGGGGGGGGAGAGAGAGAGAAAACAAAACACCCGAGAGAGAAACAGACAAACAAAAACACTGAGACAGAAACACAAAAACAGAGAGAGCGAGACAGACAGACGGCAGACAGACAGAGACAGAGACACAAAGAGCGAAAGAGAGACAGACAGAGACGGAGACAGAGACAACAAAACACATTGTTGAGTGCGAAGTTGCTGGGTTTGCGGATAACAACAAGGACAAACACGTACCGCCAATCATGTGCTTGTGATTTGTGCACTTCTTGTGTCAGCGTGTGTCAGCGTTTGAGTAATATGTGGCCCATTGTTCAGCTTTAATGGTCTTCATAGTGCCGTATAGCGTTGTGATTTGTTATGATGAGTTTAGATATTTTATTTCTTTCCGGTTTGGTTGTGTGTGTGTTCGTTTGTTTACTTGTTCGTGTCTTTCTTTATTTGTGTTTTGTTCTTGTTTCTCTGCATGTGTGATCTTTCATTTGTTTTTGTATGTGCTTCTTCATATCGTTTTCACCCCGTTTGTGTATCAACGCTTTTGTAACATTTTACACACACAAAAGTTTGGTTTTTCTTTTGCTTAACGCCCAGCCGACCACGAAGGGCCATATCAGGGCGGTGCTGCTTTGACATATAACGTGCGCCACACACAAGACAGAAGTCGCAGCACAGGCTTCATGTCTCACCCAGTCACATTATTCTGACACCGGACCAACCAGTCCTAGCACTAACCCCATAATGCCAGACGCCAGGCGGAGCAGCCACTAGATTGCCAATTTTAAAGTCTTAGGTATGACCCGGCCGGGGTTCGAACCCACGACCTCCCGATCACGGGGCGGACGCCTTACCACTAGGCCAACCGTGCCGGTTCACACACAAAAGAAACATGCCCTTCTAACACTGTTTTACAACACATCAGTGTTACCCACGATCTAACAAGTCGTGCAACTGCGCACTCATTTGAGGAATTCCGGAAATAACTCCGTATTGGGCGGGGATGTAGCTCAGTGGTAGCGCGCTGGATTTGTATTCAGTTGGCCGCTGTCAGCGTGAGTTCGATCCCAGGTTCGGCGGAAATTTATTTCAGAGTCAAATTTGTGTGCAGACTCTCTTCGGTGTCCGAACTCCCCCCCGTGCACACTACATTGGGTGTGCACGTTAAAGATCCCACGATTGACAAAAGGGTCTTTCCTGGCAAAAATTGCTTAGGCACAGTTAATAATTGTCTACCTATACCCGTGTGACTTGGAATAATAGACCGTGAAAGGTAAATATGCGCCGAAATGGCTGCAATTACTGGCCGTATAAAATTTCATCTCACACGGCATCACTGCAGAGCGCCTAGAACTGTAACCACGGAATATGCGCGATATAAGCCTCATTGATTGATTGATTGATTGAATCTTTCCACATACGTTTCACACATCCATCGCTAGTGACTGCATGCCCATCATGTTAATACCACTGACTTGGGAACGTTTGACTCAATAAAAGCAAGATTGTTCACTCTTTCACATCCGATATAAACTCTACTGAAATATTTCCGAACATTGTTTATTATAACACATATATGCTACCCACAAGTACAAGTATGTGTATCCATTACGACGCATAATGCCTGCAAAAAAACAAACATTCATCGTTAACTCCATGACAATTTATATTACATGTCATCGCCCACATATTAACAAAATCATATGTATATAAAACTAAAAACACCCACCTATTCTACAAAAAAAGAAAGAGAGCGTAAATCCACCGGATAACTCTCTAACAATACCCAAGAATGTGTCCACTCAGACTAATGGAGTGAGAGCAAGAATGTCACAGAGCTACAATTCACACGCCCGGGTACTTAACCATGGGAGCCTCCTTCAATTCTCCTCCCCCACGTTCAACAATCGTCGACAACAGACTTGGAATTTAATGAGGAGGAATCGTGATGTGTTTGAAGGGAAGAAAAGTAAATTCGGATTCCTGGACCCCACGTTTGGAGTCACTTAGCCGTGACAAAGGATCTTCACGGGAGGATGTGCGTCATCATGGCTATGTCAGCAGTGTGCTATAAAGAAGTATCATCCCACGCCGGTTTAACACCAGAACGATATAGAAAAATATTAACCTGCACTTGGTGAAGCCAGAGACTGTAGAAAACACGCTGCAGATTCTGGTGACGCTGCGCAGATGTCGTCTAATGCAAAGATAACGGCGACGGAAAAAGAACCATGATTAATATTGCGGTTAATCTTTCAGCAGGCTTCCCCCGCGGCTGTCACTTTCGTGGGGAGCTTGTGCAATAATGAGACGGACTAGAGCAAAAGTCACGAGAGAGAAAGAGAGAGAGAGAGAGAGAGAGAGAGAGAGAGAGAGAGAGAGAGAGAGAGAGAGAGAGAGAGAGAGAGAGACTATATGGAGAGAGATGAATTAAGAGATATGAAGAGAAATAGAGAGAAAGATAGACATGCAGAGAGCGAGAGAAACAGATAGACAGATATAAACACCTTGTCCGGGGCAGAAACAAAGATAGAGAGGGACAGAGAACGACATACAGACAGAACAAGACTGAGAGAAAGAGAGAGAGATACAGCCAGACAGCCAGACAGCCAGACAAACAGACAGCCAGACAGACAGACAGATTTAAGGAACATGGTTTCGGTTGCAAGCATTGGTATCACTTATCTATAGGAATACCATCACTGACTATCGGCAAGAAGAAATCTATACTCAATCAAAATCTACCGAAAAGCAAACCAGCTGGAACCATCTAACTGGCGTTCAGAAACACACAAGCAAACACGCAAAACACAAAAGCAACAACTTACACAGAAACAAACTAACTACTCACCCGCGTATCTGCCTCTCAGTGCAGCCACGTGCACCAGCAGTCCGCATAACGTCAGCAAATGTGACGTCATTACTGACGTAAGAGTCGTAGACGTCATCGCAAAATAATGTGTACTGCAAATCCAATCCGGACAGAAGTTGAGCTTGTCACCGTCGAATGTTGAATTATTGTTCACTCACTGTCAGAATAGTAGTCAAAATAAATAAAACGAAACACAAGCACTCACACATTTTCCACTGGCTTCAGAAAAGACGAAAAACTAAAGGAGTTCAGCAACACACGTTTCACTTTTTAGAAATTCAATCCGACTGTATGAAACCAGTAGTCTTATTTCGTCTTTGAGCTAATTCATCTGCAGAACAGGACACTGCGTGGTTATCCCCAATTATTCAATGTTTTGCGCAGTTGTCTTTGGTCAAAGATTTATTGACGAATCAGATGACAGGAATCCACACTCCTGAAAAGAATTTCAACGTGGGTGTAGTGCCGCAGACTACAGCTTCATTGCAGGTTATATATTCTAAAAGCAAAACAAAACAAGTCGCGTAAGGCAAAAATACTACATTTAGTCAAACTGTGGAACTCACAGAATAAAACTGAACACACTGCATTTTTTAACAATGACCGTAGTCCGCCGCTCGTGCAACACGCAGTGAAACTGACGAGTCTGTTTAGCGCGGTAGTGGTTTCGCTGTGCTGCATAGCACGCTTTACTGCACCTCTCTTCGTTTGAACTTTCTGAGCGTGTTTTTAATCCAAACATATCATATCTATATGTTTTTGGAATCAGGAACCGACAAGGAATAAGATGCAAATGTTTTTAAATCGAATTCGGAAATTTAATTTTGATCATAATTTTTATATTTTTAATTTTCAGAGCTTGTTTTTAATCCGAATATAACATATTTATATGTTTTTGGAATCAGAAAATGATGAAAAATAAGATGAACGTAGTTTTGGATCGTTTTATAAAAAAGAATTTTAATTACAATTTTCAGACCAAAGTCATTAATTCAATTTTAAGCCTCCAAGCTGAAATGCAATACCGAAGTCCGGCCTTCGTCGAAGATTGCTTTGCCAAACTTTCAATCAATTTGATTGAAAAATGAGGGTGTGACAGTGCCGCCTCAACTTATACAAAATGCCGGATATGACGTCATCAAAGACATTTATCGAAAAAATAAAAAAAATAAACATCCGGGGATATCACTCACAGAAACTCTCATGTCAAATTTCATAAAGATCAGTCCGGTAGTTTAGTCTGAATCGCTCTACACACACACACAGACAGACACACACAAACACATACACACATACACCGCGACCCTTGTCTCGATTCCCCCCTCTATGTTAAAACATTTAGTCAAAACTTGACTAAATGTAAAAAGGATAGATTGATTTTAAAAAAAATAGTTACATGAGAAAAACAACAACTGATGGCTGCAGTAAACATAAATTCATCGGGAGAAATCAGATTTAACGAAATCACTGCCAGCATGTCCAAATAAGGACATAATAATACCACCGAATGTTCATGTCTTTGACTATTTCAATTTTCTCTTAAACTTTAAATCAGAAAAAGATGTTACATCGAAAGCTGTTAGCATGCTTGTTATACTTTTGCGTGGGATTATTTTTTTTCAATTTGCAGACGTCATGTTGTCTGTAATTGTGGAGATGCTGGTTGCTGATAACAGACGCCATAAGAAATGTTTTACACACGGAAATGAGCTTAGAAAAGGGGGCGTGTGGCAGAAGAAAAGACGGCAGTGTTATAAATGTCAGACGATAATAGAGTTAAGGGCAGTCCAGAAAAAAAGAAAAAAACAAACCACCTTGAGTCATGCTACAGCTTATTTACGGCTTCCAACTGCAACAAGATGATTGGGGCATGTGAACGAGCGATGACCAGATCTGACGCACATGTCGTCGGTATCAACTTTATTTCATTTAAAATGTTTTGTGTTGAAATGTAATATTGTCATGAAATATGTCATGTATTTTGATTTATTGAAATTGGTTGTGGCTATTTTGTTGTTGATAGTTTTGCTGGCAGTTTTGGGAGCTTTTGAAAGTGTTCAAGCTTTACTGTTGTGCCTCACGCCAGCGTCTACAGTTCTTGGCTGTTGGATTGAATTCCCAAGAAAAGAGTACGAAAACACCGATATTTTGTTTACGTTATTGATCGACAGATTCTGACCTTGTGTTCGCCTATTTCAATAAAAGCTATAGAGCCAATGGGCTACAGGTGGGGACGTAGGATAAAAAGCTAATAACAAGTCTAAGAAGATCTTTGTTAAAAAACACAAAGGAGTTATAAACAAACAAGCAAAAACCAAAGTCTGTAGTGGGTTACTGTCTCGACCGCATTTCGGAGAGCAAATATGTCCAGTTAAGATTAACACAACTTCTTATTGACTAATCGACTTTATCATTGTCCACCACGGAAACCATTGTAAACCCCAACATTTCTTGGGTTAATATCCGTTTAACATTTGATTTGGCCCTACTATATGGTTACTATTACGACCACATTCCGAAAAAACAAAACAAAGATAAAGTCCCGTATAACATCTCAGGGTATCATTAATATCGCAGATACCTTACCATAACGTGTATAAAGCGAATGATCCTTGTCTAGTATTGATGTTATATTGTAGGAACACGTCTTCTATGGGTTAGTGTAACTACCACATTTCGAAGAAGAAAGATCAAGGCCCGGTTCGATAAACAAAATTCCTCAATGATTTTAGGACTGACTGCATGGGATTTCAATAATGGAAAACGCTACTACCCCTTTTACTTTTGGCAATATTCCGTTCAAAACTTGACTTTATCTCACTTACCAGAAGAGGTTCATACTCATAGTCTAACCTTATTTCACCCTCTGCACTGCGGAACATTCCTCGGTATGGGTAATATTGTGCTGCTACCTTCCCACGTCATCCACAGATGAAGCCAATGATCCTTGTCTATTAATGGTATTATATTGCACCAACACAATTCCGTTTTGCGGGGGCTAATGTTGCGACCACATTTTGAAAAATGAAAATAAAGTCCAGATGTGACAAACTGATTTATCGACTGGACCGTCAAGAATGGGAAGCACACAAAATCCTCACATATTTGGTAACATTCCGTTCAAACTGTGTTTTATGAACATTTATGCTCTCAGTAATAAGCCTTATACATGTATTACCCTCTGCTTTTCGGTCTCTATAACATCACTAGGTATTATATAGTTGTACAGCTGCCTTCCCACCAAGTCGATAAAGCCAAGGATCCTTCACCGGTTATTGGCGTTATATTCCAGGAATGACCAGTGTTGCGTAGCTTAGTGTCACGACCACATTTCGAATAACAAAGAAGTGCATTTCTGACAAACAGAAGCTTGTCTCGACGTATTGACGTCACTTTCAACAACAGCAGGCACTCCTACACCTAACCTTCTTTGTGTGATGGGGGTGGGGAAGGGGGTGCAACATTTCATGTATAACTAGATTTCAGGAAAGTCACCAAGACAAGCTCCGTCGCACTTTTCTGACAGATACAAGCTTGTCCCAACGTATCGACGTGACTTACAACAACAGCAGGCACTCATCTACCTAACTTTATGTGCGTGATGGTGCTGCAACATTTCATTCATAACTAGATTTCAGGAAAGTCACCAAGACAATCTCCGTCGCACTTTTCTGACAGACGCAAGCTTTTTTATGGCGTATGGACTTAACTTTTAACAATTGCAGACACTACTAAACCCAACTTGGTTCGGGAATGGGGGAGGGGGAGGGGGGTGCAACATTTCATTCAAAACTAGATTTAAGGAAAGTCGCCAAGACAATCTCCGTCGCACTTTTCTGACAGATACACGCTTTTTATGGCGTATTGACTCGATCGTCCACAATAACAGACACTACTAAACCCAACAGTTTCGGGATGGGGGAAAAGGGGGGGGGGGGGCAACATTTCATTGAAAACTCGATTTCAGGAAAGTCACCAAGACAAGTTCCGTCGCACTTTCAGATTAACCCTACATCACCCTGGCCTGTATGCTCTGTGTAACATCCCCGGGTATTATATGGCAGCTGCCTTCACCGGTCCACCACGTCGATAACGCCAATGATCCTTGTCTATTCTTGCCAAACTCTTTTAACTTTTCACACCCGTTATTTGGCTTCCAGTCGAGTCTGCGCCAGGCTATTCAGCTGCACGGGCTAAATCACACAACAGCGCCGCGATTTTGTTACAAGGACAAGATTTTATCCGATAGAAATCACATTGCGCTAAAAAGCGTAGCCATCCTTTAGCCCTGGGGCTCCATATTGCTGGCATTTTTAGACCACTTTTTTATTTACGTTTTTTTTCTTCGCTTTTTTTTTTTTTTTCTTCTTTGTAAGGAGGTTTCTCTGTGGTGCGTTTTCCTTTTTTTTCGCGGTTAGGAATCCTAGCGTTATGTCTGCTTTTTCCGTGTGTTTTTTATTTATTTTTATTAGGAATTGGTTTTACAGCGCGTTTTCTTTTTTCACAATTATAGAATTCTTGCTGCTTTACTCTTTTCTTGTTCTTCTTTTTTGCTACTCTGGAAATCTTGTTACTGTTGCAAAATGTTCTTTGTCATTTTGCTTATATTCTTGTTTTATTTATTTTTGTTTGTGGTTCCGCAACGCGTTTTGTTGTTGTTGTTTTTTTCGCAATAAGGAGTTCCAGTTTCCTTTACCTCTCTTGATTCTTTCGGTTTTTTCCTGTTTTTTTTTCTTTAGCGACATCTTCGTTATGATTTCTTTTAGATATATCAGTGTTATATATATTTTAACGACTCCCAGTATTCATTATGCCTATTTGGGTAAGTTAGAAATTCGACGGAAAACTCACACACATAAGAACACGTTAGCCCTGGGGATAGCTCTCTAATTGCTGACTCTTCAGGGTAGAAGTTATCTTAAGTTCTTCGCTGAACTTATCCGATTTTCATGTTTGCTTTTTTGTTGTCTGTCTGTCTGTCTGTCTGTCTGTTTGTCTGTCTGTTTGTCTGGCTGGCTGGCTGCCTGTCTGTCTATCTGTCTGTTCAATAGTTGTTTCTTATTCAAGCTTGCTTAGTTCCAGTTACACTTTGCATAGCGCTGAGTTCAACAATTATTTTCGAGATTTGCTCTATAAATCCCTCAGTGCACTGGGATTGTTTCAATAACGATATTGCAGGTACCGCCAGAGAAAAAAAGAAGATACAACACGCACATTTTGCTACGCGCATTTGAATAGGCATAACTGTGTGGTCAGGTCGTAGAAGGTTCCAGTTACGCTTTGCTTTGTTTCCATCGTCTTTGGTTTTAATTCACTAGTCATGACAAAAAATGGCAATCTGCTTTTTGTATTTTCCTGATCATTCATCTTTTCTATATGTGTTGTTTGTAGTTAGATCTTTGCTTTAAAAGAAATGTTGATTTAAAGAAAGTAAAAACATAATTTGTTGTGTCCGCGATGTCTTTTCATTAGGATTGCTTTCCAGTTAGCTGCCAAGTCCCACTGTTTCTTTTGCAAGTTACTTATTTCGTCAGACAAATTATACTTTATCTGCATGTGTTTGTTTGTCTGTTCGTCCTTCTTTGTTATCGTTTGTTCACTCCTTTTGCACACACAAACAAAACAAATGTGTTTGCTTTCTTGCTTGTTGGTATATCACGTTTCAACCCAAAATCTTTTGCAGAACCTTTTGGAGACGACTATACGAGCCTCGCTTCATTTGTATCGATATTGTCAGTCACGTCTTTACTGAACCAACCATTCTGCCGTAAATGAAAGCTTTTGTTTCGTTTTGCTTTGGGTTTGTTGCTGTTTGTTTGATTGCTGTTTGCTGTTTGCCGGTTGTCGTTTTATTGACTGCTTTTCTTCAGAATGCCTTCCTTCTGATATACATCAGTTTTAAAAGGCACCTTAACCTGTCCAGGATTTCACATAGAATGAGAGCATCGAGTGGTCGTTGTCTATGCATTTTGTTTTAATGCTTGTATGTTATTTCTTACGAGAAAACTTGTCATATGTAAAATGTTAAATTTTAATCTCTAATGTAAAGCGCCATGGGGCTGCCATTTGGCGGTGAACAGCGCTATAAAAGAATGTTTTATTATTAGTATTAGTATTATTATTTAAGTTATTGAGACATCCCAGCGCACTAAGGGATTTATAGAGCAAATCCAGAAAATTCATTATTGAACGATTATTTGTTGGTCCTCGGGGAGCATATCGCCTTTTGTCTCATATTTATCAACCGCGGCCTTCGGCCTTGGTCGATACAGATGAAACAAAAGACGATATGGTCCCCTTGGACCAACAAAAAAGCTGGTCTGTCAACAAGCCACCAAGCATCTTATAATGTTCCTTCTTCTTCTTGTTCTTCTTGTTCTTCACAACAATGTGTCTGGAGCAACATACACAGTCCTCTTGTAAATTATTATCAAGGCTTGTTTCGATTAAAGTAGTGTACTCTTTATTTTATAGCTTATTTCTTTTAAGAGTGTATACATTTTTGCGATCGATCCGTAGCTTTTTGTAAGCGGTTTATGTTTCGATTGACCTGCTTTTTATGACAAATATAATGTGATCAATGTGTGCAAGGCTGGCACTGGTTTACTTAACAAAGACACCGGTTTCTGTGGAAGCAAGGGGTCTAATTTCTGAAGAAATACCTTTTTTATCTATTTTTATTTTTTTTTATTTTTTAGATATAGCTATAGCGATCATTTACTATATTTACCTGATGTTACTTTACAATCCTTTCCTCCGCATCGCACCGTAGATTGCATATCCACACCAATACTGAAAGCAATGGTTTTTCCTCTACTTTTATGTATTTTCCCCGAATTTTATGTGCATGTCGACATGCGTGTTCATCATGTTCCTTCTCTAAGAAATACTGTTCAAACGCATGCTCTGTATGGTACCGTAGCTGGTTTACTAATACAAGCCAGTATTTGTGTTGTTGTTGTTGTTTTCTGTCTAATGGAGATCTGAAACAAGTCGCGTAAGGCGAAAATACAACATTTAGTCAAGCTGTCGTACTCACAGAATGAAACTGAACGCACTGCATTTTGTTTCACCAAGACCGTATACTCGTAGCATCGTCAGTCCACCGCTCGTGGCAAAGGCAGTGAAATTGACTAGCCAGAATAGCGCGGTAGTGGTTGCGCTGAGCAGGATAGCGCACTTTTCTGTATTTCTGTTCTTTTTAACTTTCTGACACACACACACACACACACACACACACACACACACACACACACACACACACACACACACACACACACACACACACACACACACACACACACGTACACCACGACCTTCGTCTCGATTCCCCCTCTATGTTAAAACATTTTAGTCAAAACTTGACTAAATGTACAAAACAACCATAGCCCTATATGGGTTGACAGGACGGTCAAGAAAACTGACAAATAAGGAAGACAAAACCCAACCAACTCAGGGCTATAATCTGCTACCGTAGTTTGCGTATCCACAGGCACACATAACCGTTTTCTTCTTCCACCAACACACCCCCCCCCTCCCTCACCCTCCTCTCCCGGAACTACAACCACTGGTTTCCGTCACCTACGCTACCCTTACACCTGCTTCACAGCGGAAAGTGGAACTTCCTGAAGCTAGCACTACGCAATGAAAGAAAAGTCACCTTGGTTTACATATACTTCCACTTCTCTTCATAGTACAGTGCCATGGTGTTCTTCTTTTTGTTTTGTCTTGTTCGTATCATGTTTTTAGCTTGTTGGATTGTTTTTTTGTTGTATGTTTGTGTGTTTGTTTGTTTGTTTGCTTGTTTGTTTGCTTGCTTGCTTGCTTTCTTTCCATCGATAGATAAAAGATAACAAAATAAGAACTCGGTTTATGTCACATTCAGTTTTTCCAAGCGCCATTTTGCTGTTATTTGTTTTCACCCGCTGAAGAATTACTAGTAGTGTCCAGACTTTTCGTTTAAATTCGATAAACAGAACCTTTATAATATTAGTAGTTATGAATGTTAAGGCGTCATTTTATTTCAGAGTCGTTGTTAACTCGATCATATATATTTTACCCACTCATTGTAAAGATTTTGGTCAAGCAGTATGTGGGAAATGTTGAGTCCTTTGTACTGGAAACTTGCATTCTCCCAGTGGGGTCATATATTGTACAACGTTGCAAGCCCCTGGAGCAATTTTTTGATTGGTGCTTTTGTGAACAAGAAACAATTAACAAGTGGCTCTATCCCATCTCCCCCCTTTCCCCGTCGCGATATAACCTTGAACGGTTGAAAACGACGTTAAACACCAAATAAAGAAAGAAAGACAGATTATTTTCAAATAAATAAGCTTTTTGAAAAGAAAGTGTTTTGTTCATCTGACAGCATACCGGTTTCAACCTTCCACCCGATACTGACATTTTCACGGATACCATAATGCATCACTAGAATTCACTGAGCTTGCTTTGCATTCGTTACCAACCTGTTTTGTGGGGTTTTGTTTTTACTCAATAGTCACCCTTACGCATGTTATGCTTTCCATGTCAATATATCTCACTTTAAGTTTCAGTCTGTCACTTTTAGACAAACTTTATAAAGAAGTTGACAACACATTGATTTCCAGTCACAGTTGAAAGTTCAGCACTTGTTCTTTCCGATGACAATCACAAAACAACATATTTACCTCAGAACAATACACTCCCTTTCTCTGTTAGATAAACACAGAACAATATCATCCCTGTTTCCCCGCTTTGGTTTAACTACAGACTCACATATTCACTGTTTTCCCTTTAGCCAACTTCAGAACATTATCTTCACTTTTACCCGGAAAAAAATAACATATTTTTAGTTTACCTTCAGCCAACCACAGAACATTATCTTCACTTTTACCCGGAAAAAAATAACATATTTTTAGTTTACCTTCAGCCAACCACAGAACGAAATATCCTCACTTGCTCCTCTTTAGTTTCAATTGTGTGGGTACACCGTCATAGTTCATAGTTCATAGTTCATAGTTCATAGTTCTAGCAATTGTTGGACATCCAGATTCAGGTTTTTTACTTTTTCAACCTTAGCAAACCACAGAACAATACACTCACTTTTTACATATTTTAATTCAACTTTTTTTGGGCACAACGTAATAGTTCCAGTAATTGTACGAAATCCAGATTTTTAAATTTTCAACCTCAGCCAGCCACATAACAATGTCTTCACTTTTTTCAGAAAAAAAACACAATCTTTTTAGTGTACCTTTGGCCAACCACAGAACAAAATCCTCACCTTTTTTCTACTTTTAAGTCAAATTCCTGCGGTTTATCGTCATAATTTTCTCCAGTAATTGTACGAAATCCAGAATTTTACATTTTCAACCTCAGCAAACCACAGAACAATACACTCACTTTTTTCCACTTTGAATTCAAGTTCTTTGGGTACACTGTCAAAGTTCTCTCCAGCGATTGTACGGAATCCTGATAGGCCGGCGCAGCGTGGAGAGAAAGGCGGCACGTAAGCAGAGCTGTTTGCTCAGTCTGGCACCATGCGAGAGGCAGAGACCAATGCCAGAGTCTGTGGGAAGCGATGCCTGACAGGAGTCTCACTGCGGCGCCCGCCCAATTCCCGGTTAGGGCTGTAAAGAAGAAAGGTAGATTCGATGGGTAGAAAAACACGGGAGATACACATTTTGGCATAATTTAAACGCCATGTACCTCTTAGCAAATGAATGCATTATTTTGGTTATGATCAAGTGTTGAGACCAGTGTCACATCGTGTCACACCGTGTCGCCGTACCACAAGGAGTTCCACTGTGTCAGTCTCAGTGTTCATCGACAGCGAACATATGCATAATGATTCCTCTTGAACTGAGTTAAAAAGCGTACTAATCCCAATGCCGAAGAAAAATGTTACCATATACGATGGCTCCGCCGAAAAAGAATCATTGGTTCGCTAGTTGGTGTTCTCTGTTGTTGCGGATAAAAAGAAAGGACACAAGTTGATCTCTTGAAAAAAAAAATTCAGTCATTTCATTTCATTTCATTTCATTTCATTACTTTATTGTCCCATCGCTGGGAAATTCGGGTCGCTTCCTCCCAGTGGAAAGATAGCAGCAACGCAGTCGCGCTACCCAGGAGTCTGCGTGTTTAGGTGTATTCAGCCACCTGCACTTATGGCAGAATGACCAAGGTCTTTTACGTGCCATTGTGATGACACGGGGGTGGGACATGGCTTCCGTCTCTGGGTCTGCACATAAAGTTGACCCGTGTCCGTCCCTGCCCGAATTCGAACCTGCGACCTTCCAATCGCAAGTCCAGTGCTCTACCAACTGAGCTACCGGGTCAGTCTGGAACCATGCGAAAGGGAGAGACCAATGCCGGAGTCTGTGCTCGTTCAAGTCCCTGTTAGGGCTGTAAAGAAGTAAGGTGGATGTGGTGTGCTGAATGAGACGATGCTTTGTCTGAAGGATACTTTGGGTGTGCCACGAGCATATTTGCCAAGCAGATATAAATATGAGACCAGTGCCACAGCAATGCTGGTATGTTACGTGTTGGTCTATCCAAACAATGTAACTTACTACTAACTAATGAACTAACTAACTAAGTAACTAACTTACTAACTAACTAAGTAACTAACTAACTAACTAACTAACTAACTAACCAACTAACTAACTAACTAACCAACTAACTTACTAACTAACTCACTTACCAACTAACTAACTTACTAAGAAACTAACTAACTAACGAACGAACTCAGTAAATAACGAACGAACCAAATAACGAACAAACGAACGAACGAAGGGACGAACGGATGAACGGACAAACAAATGACCGGAAGTACGAAAGAACGAACGAACGAACTGCACTGCATCGTACTGTATTGTGTTGTATGTGTGAGACTCAGATTGTATAGTCTTGCACTGGACCAGGCTTAGAGAGGGAGGGAGGTAGCGGGGTTTTGGCGATTATTTATTTCCTTGAACATGGTGATTCCTGATTCGGAAGTCCCTGTAATTATTAATGCGACGTTTCTTCTCAGAGCACGGTTGATGCACCTACTTATATTATGTACCAGGTTAGGATATAACCAGCATAATGTACAAATGTGACCCTCCACCACGAAATGAGTCGCATGTCACCTTTGCATGATTTTCATATTTTTACATTTTCCTAAAGAGTTTTTTAAGCTCTATCCAGTGGTGAAAACCGTTTTAGAAAAGAGCGAAAACTGTTTGAGTTATAAGCCTGTGACTAAGGTGACCCTCACACTGTTACTAGACACCCACCGGACTTATATTATGCCTAGCGCAGAACCGCGCGAGGTGACATGCGACTCATTTCATGGTGGAGGGTCACAAATAGTATCACAACTATTGCAACTATCCCACATACGACTACAAATACCTTCAGAGTTACAAGCCGAACGAAATTGTATGCGGTTAGTCAGTTCGCATCTCATCCAATAAAGTGATTACAATTTCCGGACATGGACTGGGGTACACACTGTGTGCACATATCTGTGGCATCCAAATGTACATAATGACAGACTGCAATGATTGAACATTATTTCGTGTTTTAAAATAAATTAACTCAAGGCGACAGCAGTTGCACCTCATTAGTGAGAATGTCTGTCAAGAATTCTGACATTGTGTATCAGAGAAGATTTGTATTGATAAAATATTGATTTTGATTATTGCACATACTCTCTTATCAAAAGTGGTTTAATTATCAAAGCCCTCAGGCATCCAACATTCCTCTCCTCATGGTCCTCCATCCGTACAAAATACACCACCCCTCCTGGCAAAAAAAACCAATGAACATACCACACCCTGCGGGCCGCTCGACACAAATAAAGTTCTAGTTACAGCCCTATAAACACATCTCCCCATTCCGCCACAGAACGGCGGTCATTTTCGCAAGAAAGAAACAACCTCAATTCACAATAAGTACCCCTCTCATTTTGACCGCCCCCTCCCATGAGTATACACCCCTCTATCTTCTGTATTTTACTCCGGGCGGTAAATGTTATGTGTACCTCTATCTTCTCTAATTCACTCCGGACGGTAACATGTTCGATGTACCTCTATCTTCTCTAATTCACTCCGGACGGTAAAATGTTCGATGTACCTCTATCTTCTCTAATTCACTCCGGACGGTAAAATGTTCGATGTACCTCTATCTTCTCTAATTCACTCCGGACGGTAAAATGTTCGATGTACCTCACTCCGGGCGGTAAAATGTTCGATGTACCTCACTCCGGACGGTAAAATGTTCGATGTACCTCACTCCGGACGGTAAAATGTTATGTGTACCTCACTCCGGACGGTAACATGTTCGATGTACCTCTATCTTCTCTAATTCACTCCGGACGGTAACATGTTCGATGTACCTCTATCTTCGCTGCTATTTCACTCCCACCCCTCAGGGGCGGTGAATGTTCTGTTACAGCTCTAAACTCTTCCCACCTTTTCTTCGCAGCGCAAGTCACTTCCGTGAGAAGAGGCAACTTACATGACGGATACAAAAAAGAGTCCGCTGCTAGCTCTGTATTACATCGATATAGTTCCATCTCTCGCCTGAATGGCCCAGGGATGCTTGAGGATTTTTGTTTCTTTTCTTTTCAAGTTGTGTGTGTTTTTGTGCTCTGTCTCTGTCTTTTTTTGTTTCTGTCTTTCTGACTCTCTCTGTCTTTCTCTCTCTCTCTCTCTGTCTCTGTCTATCTGTCTGCGTGTCTATCTCAGTGTCTGTCTGTCTTTCTGTATGTTTCCCTGTCTGTCTGTCTGTCCGGCTCCTCCTCCTCTTACTCCCATCCCTTTCTCTCTCTCGCCCTCTCCCTCTCTCTCTCTCTCTCTCTCTCTCTCTCTCTCCTCTCTCTCTCTCTCTCCTCTCTCTCTCTCTCTCTCTCTCTCTCTATCGTTCTCTCTCTCTCTCCCTCTCTCTCTCTCTCTCTCTCTCTCGTTCTCTCTCTCTCTCTCTCTCCCTCTCTCTCTCTCTCTCTCTCTCTCTCTCTATCTATCTATCGTTCTCTCTCTCTCCCTCTCTCTCTCTCTATCGTTCTCTCTCTCTCTTTCTCTCTCTCTCTCTCTCTCTCTCTCTCTCTATCGTTCTCTCTCTCTCTCTCTCCCTCTCCAGGGGTGTACCTTAACTTTTTTTGCTACCGGCCAGGGGGGCCGGTAAGTCAAAAATTGAACCGGCCCCCCCAAATCCCAACCGGCCCCCAACTTGCCGGGATTTCTTACAACCGCCCCAGCGGCTCGTCGCTTGCTAACCACATACACAAAAGACGTACATTCATACTTATAATGCATACATGTGGATTTGCACTACTAATAACTACCACAAACACACAGAAAACTTGATGACTAAAATGCTATGTTTTAATATAATGATAATTAACCTTGTTTTAATAAAGAATTTAAAATAAAAGCCGCCACAAAGAAACAAGAAATCAAAACCACATTCACACCCTGTCACACAATCACACACTAAACCTCACTAAAAGTTACCCCCTTTATGTACCCCAACCACACAATTTACAAAGTAATTTACTATGGAACTTTACTTACCACATAAACACACACTACAAAAGAGTAAATCAGCATTTTTTTTTAATTTAAATTATGTTTTTTGTTGTATAAAACCAAGTATAAAAAACTGACTACAAACAAAACATTTTTCTAAGTTACTTTCTTGTTTTGTTTCTTTTTCTTTATGTCTGTGTTATTAATATTACTGTAAAAGTTGCATACCAGCCAAATTTACCACAGCTTAAGTCATAAATAATCAAAAGCATTACATTTCATTTCTATTTCCTAATGAAAACAAACAGATGTTCAGATTTCCTGATCCTAGAATTGTTCACAGGTGATCTTTATGCTTTTGATTCAGCAGAGTTGCATCCCTTGTCCTATTGTTGAAGGTCTGTCTTTTCTTCTTTATATAGTGGATCTGGGTGGTTTTTTTTTACTTCCTTAGTTGAAGGGAAATAATTGACAGCAGTAGTACTGTCACTACTTGTACTAAGTTGGTCAGCAAAGCTGGTGTTAACATATTTGGGAAAACGGTCTCAATGAGTATCCCTGCAGTCAATGACATAATTATATACATTTCCCAGAAACTGGATCAGTGGTACATAGCAGGCACATCAAAGGAAAAATACAGAGGGCTAGGGGGAATATGTTTGCTCTGGATGGGCGGTCAGATCAAAGGCAGATGCATTGTAAAAGCTGGTTGGCCTTGAGACCTGGGTCAATGACCGGTACTTGCAATCTGAACACAGCTGCCTGTCGAGACACTGACCTTCTTACTCGGGGTCAATGACCGAGTTTTTATCTGAGAGGAAACTGTTTTACAACATGTGAAAGTCTCTGAAGGATTGGTGAGCGCAGGATAAGATCAGAGAGGGGGTGAAGTGAATAGCGCAAAGAGGGGGGACGGAGGGGGGGGTTTAACTATTTTGACTGCTGATGCAATCGCCAGCGGCTCGTGGCACTGGAGGGGTGATGACACGGTCAAGTGAGGCGGAGGGGGGTAGCTGTCTAGCCAATGTGTCTGACATTGATTGATGGTAGTCCTGAGTGGGCAGTAGAGAAGTGACAGATTTTGAGATCGCCCGCAGAGATATTTGTTCGCCGGCCGTTCCGATTGACTACGTTGCCTAACGACTTTGTACTTCAGCAAAATTTGAACTCGCCCGGCGGGCGATTTCAGAGGAATTTCGAACTCGCCCGACGCGATTTGAAGTCGCCGCGGGCGAGCGGGCGAGCGCCAAAACTCACCCCTGCTCTCTCTCTCTCTCTCTCTCTCTCTCTCTCTCTCTCTCCCTCTCTCTCTCAGTCTCTCTCTCTCTCCCTCTCTCTCTCAGTCTCTCTCTCTCTCCCTCTCTCTCTCTCTCTCCCTCTCTCTCTCTCTCTCCCTCTCTCTCTCTCTCTATCGTTCTCTCTCTCTCTCTTTCTCTCTCTCTCTCTCCCCCTCTCTCTCTCTCTATCTCGCTCTCTCTCTTTCTCTCTCTCTCTATCCCCCCTCCCTCTCTCCTTCTGTTCCTGTTTCTTTCTCTCCCCTCTCTCTCTCTCTCTCTCTCTCTTTCTCTCTCTCTCTCTTTCCCTCTCTCTATCTCACTCTCTCTCTTTTTCTCTCCCTCTATCTTTCTCTCTCTCTCTCTATCTCTGTCTCTCTCTCTATCTCCCCTGCCTCTCTCCTTCTGTTCCTTTTTCTTTCACTTTCTCTCTCTTTCAGTCTCTCTCTCTCTCTCTCTCTCTCTCTCTCTCGCTCCCCCACCCCTCTCTCTCTCTCTCTCTCTCTCTCTCCATCCACCCCGTCTCTAAGTCTCTCCATCTTTAACTCCCCCCTCCCTCTTTCTCTCCCCTTCCCCCTCCCTTTTCCTCCTCGTTTTCATTATAGAATTCTTGTTTGGCAAGCTGGCTTTCGCAAGGACATCGATACAGACAGAGAGACGACACCAGCGAGAAGTGAACACATAGCGTGCTGGGGGCCTGACTAGAGGCGCTGTCTTGGGACCTTGTCGTGCCACCAACACTTTTGCACGTGCAACGATCAGTTGGTTTGGCCAGTTAGGCCGAGTCGTGTCCGATCCATACGGCCTTGTTGTTCTGTAACGTATTTTGTTTCTTGACTTTTATTTCTGGGTTGACCATGTGTTCATTCACCCAACTCCGTCGAACTCAAGGCTTTTTTTCTTCTGTTTTTCTTGTTCTCTGTTGTTCTCTCATGTATTTATGTATTTATTTATTGATGTATGTATTCATTTACTTATTTAAGAATTCATTTATTTATCTATTTATTTATGTTGTGCTGTTTGTTGTTGCGAAAACTCATAAAGTATGGTTAATAATCTCTATTTATGTATTTAATATATCTTATGAACCATTCATCTTTTGATGTCTCTAATAATGCATTTGTCAAATTAATTATTTTTGAAGAGCTACTAAAGGGGGAAAACAGTCCGCTTTGCAGGTACAATGATAAGTAAGTTTGGCTTGGTTGTGTCCGATCCATACTGACTTGAGGTTTTCTAATGTGTTGTCTGTCCTTTTTTTTTCTCTGAGTATATCATTAATTTGTGTTTCTAATTTTCCCCCCGGGTTTACCTTGTATTCATGAATCCCCACCCACGCATCGTTCTTCTGAGGAAACATGCATTCACCATCGTTGATAATCTGTTCTAATGGATGTTGTTGTTGTCAAGGAAGAGATCCTCTTTAGTTAATTGTGATGGGAAAGACGAGCGACCTCAGGGCTTTTGTAACAAGCAATTCCAGAAAGATGATTTGGTGTACTTGGGAAATCGTGGGTTGGGCTTTGTTAACGGGTCATGTCCCGAGGTCCATACGTTTGTGTTTTCTATTGTGTTTTGTTTCTGTTCTTGTTTGGACTTACCTTGCATGTACCTCCTCTATTTCTAGCCCTTTTAAGAACAACTTATTTGTGAGTTTGGATCTAAAACCCTTAGGGAAGGATGTCAGGCCGCTGCGGTAGGCTACCCTCGGAAGATGACACTGCACTGCTGCTGAGTCACTTCGACGGTGTTCAGTATTGGTCCTGTTCCTGGCCAGGGACACAGGCACCGCTACCTACTAAGCCCCCTAATGACGACATTGACTATTAAGTCGCGGAGTCAGACTGAGTGAGCGTCTCCTCAGAGAGCAGACCGCCACTGCGTCCCTCCGTCGACCCCCCCCCCCCCCCCTCCGGAGCATCACACGTTGAAGACTGGCAGCAGAATATTCAGGGATGGCTGGAACAGGACCACTGAGACCAGGGTCACCATGAGAGCCCTGAGCAGGAAGGGTCACAAGAGCTGAGACAATTTGTTATTTTGCGCTTTCTGAGACAACCAGTGTTGGTCAGACACCTGCTGGGCACCCTCACAATCATCTAGTGGCTGATCCGCCTGGCGTCTGGTATTATGGGGTTAGTGCTAGGACTGGTTGGTCCTGTGTCAGAATAATGTGACTGGGTGAGACATGAAGCCTGTGCTGCGACTTCTGTCTTGTGTGTGGCGCACGTTAAATGTCATTGCAGCACCGCCCTGATATGGCCCTTCGTGGTCGGCTGGGCGTTAAGCAAACAAACAAACAAACAAACAAACCCTCACAATCGCATTCGTGAAGTGAATGACACTCGGCTGTGTGATCCCAGCCTTCCCATTGGAACTCTCGTTGTCTTCTCATGCATTATGCTTCTTGACTTTGCTGTGTTTACCTTGCCTACACGCATCCCCAGCCCACGTTTAGCTTACTAACAATACAAATCAACGAGTATCGCTAGTGGAGTGACGTGTCCAACCTGTATATGTTTTGTTTTGTTTGTTACTGTGTTTGCTTTTACTGTTCTGGGTTTACCTTGCACTCAGATCTGCTACCCAACTCCCACTCTTTATAACAATACAAATAAGTGAGTTTCGATAAACAACGGCCATTCTCTATCGACCAACGCTTGTTGTTTTCTAATTGTTTTGTTTTCCGGACTTTCTCAAGTTCATTTTGTATACATACACCCCTAATCTCATTCCTAGCCCTTCTAACAATACACATTAGTGAGTTTCATAGTAAGGAGTTGTGTTCGAACCATACTTGTTGCTTTCTAAGCCGGTTGTTTTATTCCGTTCGTGTGTGGCTTTTCTTTGCCTTTATTTCAGCATTACCAGGGAAGTTGCAGAACCCTTTTTGTGTCATTTTTGCGTTTTCTTAAGATTTCACTCTGCATTTGGGACACATTTAGCGTCCAATATGTCCGTAAGGTCTGGCCAAATTTATTGAATCAAAAACTGAATTCTTTAAATCAATATTGCACTCTTTTTTTCTCTCTTTGGGGAGACTTTAACTGTATTCCATTCATCTCGACACAAACCATGGTAGTTGCGTCGTCGATAGAATCAGAATGCATATTTTTGTTTACTGTTTTACGTATTTTATTTGTTTTATTCGTTGGTATAAGTCTGCAATGCCTCTCATACGTAAAACATGATTCAAACTAAGTCGTACTTTTTGTCATTGTAGCACGACACCGCACTGTTATTGTCCAAGATGGAATTTTCTGTGGCAAGCTGTATTTTAGTAATAAGGACAACTTACCTTCCGACATTAATTGTTGTCTCGCTCTCTTTCTGGTTAGGATGCAAAGGAATGTATCTTTTATTCTGCAAATACATAACTTGTTTTATTAGTGTCGGTGATAACTATTAAATGAAACCAAGTGCCATTACTCCTTGCCAGGCATCATATGGTGTTGGACCGCAACACGGTGGCCTGGTGGTAAGGCGTCCGCCCAGTGAGCGGGAGGTCGTGGGTTCGAACCCCGGCCGGGTCATACCTAAGACTTTAAAATTGGCAATCTAGTGGCTGCTCCGCCTGGCGTCTGGCATTATGGGGTTAGTGCTAGGACTGGTTGGTCCGAATAATGTGACTGGGTGAGACATGAAGCCTGTGCTGCGACTTCTGTCTTGTGTGTGGCGCATGTTAAATGACAAAGCAGCACCGCCCTGATATCACCCTTCGTGGTCGGCTGGGCGTTAAGCTAACAAACAAACAAACAAACAAGCTAAGTATTACTACGGTTGGTATTACTGCTGCTACTACTACTACTGCTTCTACTGCGACTACTACGACTACTACTACTACTACTACTACGATTTATACTACTATTACTACTACTACTACTATAAACCTACTACTACTACCACAAACGGCCCAAAACAGCACAACATAAAACGGAGAAAAACGTAACACGCACACAATCCGAATCATTTAATTAACCTTTCACTGAGGTGAACTTATAAACATTGACATATAATCTTTAGAAGAATCTGTTATGTGACCAATTGCTTTCAGGACCAGCATGGCTGTCCGTTAGTCGCCGCTCGTCTGACAGATGAACGAGTGTGTTCCCAGTAGATGGCGGCACTGCTCCCTGTGTAAGTCTCACTCCATTTGCATTGTCACACGCCACTGTCTGTGACCATTACTTGTGTGGGGTTACTGTCTTCCTCTCTGGTCATTGAAGAACTATAGTCATTGTCTGCTAAAAATGTAAGTACTGGGATATTCAGTCTTTGAGACATTTGTTAAGTTTCTGTTTTATGGTTTTTTTTTGTGTCATGTTGACAGTAACATATTACTTTGTATTTAATGGCAGTATATGTTTTATTTCTTGTTTTCGTGTATCTTCTTCTCTTTTTTTTTTGGGGGGGGGGGGGGGGGGGGGTTATTTACTTGCTACTATTGCTTCTGCTGCTACAATACGCATTCCATAGGATTTCATTGTTTGTTTCCCTCTGGTCGTTGACAAACTACTCATTGTCTGTCGGAATGCCCATTCGTTCAGTATCCTAAACGTGTGCTTTGTTTGCAAAAGAATGTGTAACATCTATCAATCGTGTTCTTGCTGCTCAGTCACAAGACGTGGCCCAGCGCAGTGAAACGCTGAGGGGAACGGTACTAGAGACTGACGCTGTTGCTTGAAAAAGACCAATAGTGACATGTAGAATTTTGATCTTGAAGTGTTTTTAGTTGATACCTTTTTTAGTTCTCTTTCATTTCAGGGATGGTGTTATACGAACAATTAACACACACACACACACACACACACACACACACACACACACACACACACACACACACACACACACACACATACATACATACATACACACGCACACATACATACATACACACACACACACACACACACACACACACACACACACACACACACGCACGCACACACCCCCCCCCACACACACGCACACACCATGTTTCTGTTACACAATAACATTTTCACCACCAACAAAACTGATTTTTTTTCGCTCGTGAGAAAATGATATTCATCAGTCACGATTTCAAGACAGTTTTCATCAACCTTAATTCTATTTTCCGCAGAATGAAACCCATTGGATGATGAATGAAGGCATTGATGACTGAAATGAGCCAAATTCAACAGATAAAATCGCCAACGGGAGCACACTATTACTTCCACTAGAGGGGTAATGTAATCACTATCTCCTCCGTTTTCATTATCAGTGTTTAGGGGATGCTTTATTCCTGACCCGTGAAAAGATGTCACCATAACGTTTTGTTGATGTGTGTTATGTCGGAGGTAGAAAGGGGGTGGGGGAGGAAGGAGAGGAATGGAGAGGGGCAGTCGTTGTGGTGTGATGAGCTACAAACGTGAGATGTAGTTTGGGTTATTGAGGAAGGGTTGAAGTTTAACTCAGGAAATGTGCAGCCGCAATTTTTGTTGTTGGCATTAAACAACTGATATGCTGGTTGCAGCACATAGGAATTTGTTAACTGAAAATGAAATAGTGTGTGAAAGCTGACCAAATTTACCATTGCAGATGCACAACATAAAATACAAATATATGAAAGGACATACACACAATCCATTATTTATTTAATGATAAGAAATACAAGAAAAACACCACACAATTCAATCAATCAATCACTCAATCAATCAATCAATCAATCAATCAATCAATGAGTCTTATATCGCGCATATTCCGTGGGTACAGTTCTAGGCGCTCTGCAGTGATGCCGTGTGAGATGAAATTTTATACGGCCAGTAGATTGCAGCCATTTCGGCGCATATTTACCTTTCACGGCCTATTATTCCAAGTCACACGGGTATAGGTAAACAATTATTAACTGTGCCTAAGCAATTTTGCCAGGAAAGACCCTTTTGTCAATCGTGGGATCTTTAACGTGCACACCCAATGTAGTGTACACGGGGGGGAGGTTCGGACACCGAAGAGAGTCTGCACACAAAGTTGACTCTGTGAAATAAATTTCCGCCGAACCTGGGATCGAACTCACGCTGACAGCGGCCAACTGTTATATTTGAGCTTGCTTACCCTACATGCACCATGGCAGTATCGTTTTAAACCGTTCGTGCGTTCTCTGATGTAACCCACAAACGTCGACGTATCACGAAGCCGCACCTCCGCACACGTCAATGACAAATAATTAACCAGCGCTTATGTTAACCTTCTGGGCCAACAGCAATGCATAAACTATCAATTATAAATCATAATTACCGTGGCAATATAAGTTCAGCCGTTGCTGGTAGATAGTATAACATAACCGACAACGTCACATCACACCGCTGTAACACGTCAGCGAAAATAAATCACCAGACATGCTTATCCCTTCTAAGCCAACAAAAACTCACATACTTAATAATCATAAATAGTAATATTATTACTAATATATTATATCCTGGCAACATTTTGTCAGCCGTTGGTAGATACTCTTACATAACTGACAACGTCACATCACAACGCTGTAATACGTCAACGAAAAATAAATCACCAGAGATGCTTATCCCTTCCAAGCCAAAACCAACACATAGTTAATAATAATAATGATAATAATAATAATAGTAATACTATTGTTTCTAATATATTATATCCTGGCAAAATCTCTTCAGCCGTTGGTAGATATACTCTTGCATTACTGACAACGTCATACCACAACGCTGTAATACGTCAACGAAAAATAAATCACCAGAGATGCTTATCCCTTCTAAGCCAAAACCAACACATAGTTGATAATAATAAATAGTAATACTATTACTAATATACTTTATCCTGGCAACATCTGTTTCGCCCTTGGTATATAAACACTCTTACATAACTGACGTCACACCACAACGCTGTAATACGTCAACGGACAATAAACCACCAGAGATGCTTTTCCCTTCTGAGCCAAAAACAAAACAACAACATTAATAATCATAAATAGTAATATATCCTGGCAAAATCTGTTCAGCCCTTGGTAGATACTCTTACATAACTGACAACGTCACATCACAACGCTGCAATACGACATCGGACAATGAATCACCAGAGATGCTTTACCCTTCTAAGCCAAAAACAAAACTACATTAATAATCATAAATATTAATATATCATATCCTGGCAAAATCATTTCAGCCGACGGTAGATACTCTTACATAATTGACAACGTCACATCACAACGCTGCAATACGACATCGGAAAATAAATATCCAGAGATGCTTCATCCTTCTAAGCCAGCATGGATGTGACAGTGTTTGCCAGCCAATAACGACAGCCTGAGTCCCTTCCACGGGGGAAAAAAAAGAAGGAAGGGGGGTGTAATAAAACGCAGAAGATGCGTGGTTGTAATGGTCGCTGGTGAGTATTGGCTGTGGCTGTGGTGGTTGTGGTTACAGCAGGGGGTGGGGATGTGTGGGCAGGGGGGGGGGGGGGGGGGGGGGTGGAACACGTTTCAATCCGTCAAGTGAGACGTGCGGGTAATTGGATCGCACTCAAAAACAATCAGGGGCCGACCGGGCCAGGGCGGCCAGTAAAGCGAAACAAACTAGGTAAGCAAGAAGAGATGGGGTGGGGTAAGGTGAGAGGGGGGTACAAGGGTGGGTGTGGGGGGAGGGGTGTGGTCGGTTGAAGAGGAGGGAAGGATAAGAAGACACAGTGGTCGAAAAAGGACATTCTGAGATCATAAACAACAACAGCAGCAGCAGCAACAAAAGAAAGAAAACAACAAACACAATTTACAAACAAATAAACAGTACTAAATAAAACGAGCAACAACAATATCTTACCAACGGTAACACCTCCCCCCTCATAACACACACACACACACACACACACACACACACACACACACACACACGCACGCACGCACACACACACACACACACACACACACACACACACACACACACACACACACACACACTTCTACGGAGTGGACGATAATGACATTAAATAGAAGAAATTAAATAAAACATAAAACAAAATATTCAATTAAATAAAGGCAAGTTGCATTGCAAGTGTGGTGCGGTTAATTGGGAAGCAATCACAAAAACAGACACAACCTTAAACAAGGGAGCCAGTAATAAAACCCGGGTTAAAAACAAACAAGTCGCGTAAGGCGAAACTACTACATTTAGTCAAGCTGTCGAACTCACGGAATGAAACTGAACGCACTGCATTTTTTCAGCAAGACAATACAGCTTCGTCAATCCCCGCGAGAAGGAAATCGCTCACTTCCCACGTGCAAAACGCAGTGAAATTGACAAGCCAGAATAGCGCGGTAGCGTATTGCGCTAAGCAGGAAAGCGCTCTTTTCTGTATTCTTGTTAACTTTCTGAGCTTGTTTTGATTACAACATATCATATCTATATGTTTTTGGAATAAAACAAGAAATTCCTATGAGGTAGGAAAAACACCCCCGTCAAAGGGAAATAACCTTCTCTGTCGGTGGCAGTGACTGAGTGAGAATGGTTATTTCCCTTTGACCATGAAGATGTCCCTGTATAAGTCCTTGTATAATTTTAATCCACCAATAACTCCCTAACCGTGTGTTTGACTGGTCCCAATATTTGTAAGGACCGTCTCAGGAATGTATAGAACCTGTTCACCAAGTTTGGTGACGATCGGTCCGTTCATTCTTGAGATCTATATGCGAACACAAACACACAAACAAACACACAAACAAACACACAAACACCCAAACAAACACATCGAGCGAAACCTATACACACCCATATACCGGGGGTGTAAAAATGATAAAGAGACGATACAAACACACACACACACACACACACACACACACACACATACACACACACATATACACACAGACACACACACACACACACACACACACACACACACATATACACACACACACACACACACACACACACACACACACACACACACACACACACACACACACGCACGCACGCACAGGCACGCATACACGCATGCACACCTATACGCATGCATTCTCCCACACGTGTTCGCACGCACACACGCACGCCCCCCCCCCCCCCTCCCTCAACCTTGAAGAAAAGGTCTTTGCATTTCAGTGAAGAGAATACGCCTTGTGTTCAACATTAAGCATCCACCCAGTGAATAGTTGCCATATCCCGCTAGGGAATCGTTCTTGTTTGCAATCCTTTATGCCATTTAATGAACGCCAAGAACATATTTGTTTCATTCGCTACGGCATGTAATAGCCGTTTCACCATCTACTTACACACTACTTTGAGCGCGCGTTGAACGTTTGTCTTCGAGGCGAACGTCTGTATAATGCTCTCCAAAGCGAGGTTTCATTTTCTTTTTTCAATTGTCACGTACCTTGGATATCATTTTTCTTTTCTGATTTTATTGGCTGAAATGAAGAAAAACACACAATAAAACCCAAGCCAAACCCAAGTCTTCACTTTGGTGAGGCATCTTATGAACGGGTCTTCATCCACTAAAAACCTACTCAGTGAACGAATGCTAGCTTTATCGTGGTAGCAAATGGCCGTATAATGTCCTGCAAAACGGTTTTTTTCTTCTTTTTTTTTCCCCCCCGTTAAAGGCTAAGTAAAGACGAGGACGTCACAATGTGGTGACACGGGGGTGGGAGATGGATACCGTCTCTGGGTCTGCACATAAGGTTGACCTGTGTCCGTCCCGGCCCGGATTCGAACCAGCGACCTTACGATCACAAGTCCAGTGCTCTACCACCTGAGCTACCCGGGCCCCTAACTCTTGTGTGTGTGTGTGTGTGTGTGTGTGTGTGTGTGTGTGTGTGTGTGTGTGTGTGTGTGTGTGTGTGTGTGTGTGTGTGTGTGTGTGTGTGTGTTCTCTTTTTTTCTTTTAACCTTCTTCCTTCCTGCCACGTGTTCACGGCAACACAAAGACAAGAGTAAGTCATACTTTGCTTAGGCAGCTCATAATTGTTTTACCATCTACTCAAAAGATACTCAACAGTAGTGGCTTTATCAAGAATTGTTATCTTGGTAGCAAACGGCTCAATAATGGCCAGCAAAGCGTTGTTTTCTTTCCTGTCTACGGCTGGGTCCATGTTGCTTTCTCAGCGAGAGTGGGGGCGTACTGTGTGATGCCAGAATGCTGTTCTTGGATTCCAGAGAAATACTGGCACCGAAAGTAAGTCGTGTACCCTTAGTCTTGCCCTTGGTCGCGAATAGAGGTAGACGTACCGCTATGTGTACAGCTTTTGTAAGGGACGATTGAGTAAAACATCATTGTGTATGTATTTTTGTGCTGGTTTATGAATGTTATGGTTGTTGATGTTGTTTTGTTGTTTTTGATGTTTCTGTTGATTATCTGTCTGCTGATTGTGTTGTGGATTATGTTTGTTTTCGTAGTGTATATTTGTCTATTCATGTGTGGGTTTGTTTGTTTGTTTGTTTGTTTGTTTGTTCGTTTGATGATGAAGATGAAGATGAAGATGAAGATGATGATGATGATGATGATGATGATGATGATGATGATGATGATGATGATGATGATGATGATGATGATGATGATGATGATGATGATGATGACAGCAAGACACAATCACATACCCCACAGACAAGCATTGCTCGTGTTATGTTTCCCTTTTCCAAAAGTCCTGTCTCTTTGTCTGTCTGTATGGCTGCCTGTCTGCCTCTTTGTGATTCCCTGTGTATCCATCTGTCCCACTCTCTCTGCCTGTCTGT
>NW_027126867.1:0-1144 GCF_037325665.1 Littorina saxatilis | reverse complement strand
ATTCGCGCAATAATTCAGCATGCTGTCAGAGAGAAACTGGCGATAGCCGTGGACCGATGATTATCAGAATGGCTTATGACTGTCTTCTCCGTTTGCTGTTTTGTATTATTGCTTCTTCCATGTGTTGTTGCAATGATTATTGTAACATGTGTATTATGTGTGGTTTTGATGGTAAAGCAAGGATAGTTACTGGGTTCGTTTTGTGAGCATATCGAGCTTGTCTAATTGATATGTTGTTATGATTTTTACAACTTACAGCAGACATATCACTGGGTTCTCTGTTTGCTGTGTGGTTAGGTTTGTCATAGCAAGGGTATCACTGGCTCGATGTCTGATTGCTGTGTTTGTTTTGTTTGTTTGCTTTACGCCCAGCCGACCACGAAGGGCCATATCAGGGCGGTGCTGCTTTGACATTTAACGTGCGCCACACACAAGACAGAAGTCGCAGCACAGGCTTCATGTCTCACCCAGTCACATTATTCTGACACCGGACCAACCAGTCCTAGCACTAACCCCATAATGCCAGACGCCAGGCGGAGCAGCCACTAGATTGCCAATTTTAAAGTCTTAGGTATGACCCGGCCGGGGTTCGAACCCACGACCTCCCGATCACGGGGCGGACGCCTTACCACTAGGCCAACCGTGCCGGTAGAAGAGGAGGTAAGAGGAAATAACATTGAATAAGGAATAGTTGATAAGAGAAATCATATTTATCAAAGGTTTTAGAATGCGCACCTTTCTACTTTATTTTTATTTTTACTAAACCCGTTTTCATAAATGGGGTGACTTATTCGACAAGCAATGGCTTTAACAGAAAACATAATTGTTATTTAGTAATAATAATGTACACATAAAATGACAACATGCTTCTGGAAGGAAGTTGATGAGTGAATACGATAATGCAGATTGTGACTGGAAGCCGAGCGCCTTGTTTTATATAGCGTTAGGCTTTGTTAGCTCTACTAATCAGTGTTTGCATATTACCCACCTGCCATATTTATTTCAACAAGCTGATGCAATGTCGTCGTATTTCTCTTCAGTTTAGCAGACAGTTTCAAGACTTCTTGGTCTGATTCTACCATGCTTCGCGTGACTGAAAATTGCTGTTTCTTGTGATCGTAGGTACAGCTCTGTGAGGGAATGG
>NW_027126866.1:85000-90887 GCF_037325665.1 Littorina saxatilis | reverse complement strand
ACACACACACACACACACACACACACACACACACACACACACACACACACACACACACACACATAGGGGGATATTCGCCTATTTGCGGACATTGTGTATCATTTTTGTCCATCCGTCAAAATGCGGTAATATGAGGACCTGTTTTGACTTTTTTGTTTGAAGAGATAGAAAGTTGAAAGTAAGCGAAATGTTTAGGGAATTCGACACAAAGGTGTCAAAAAAACTTTTACTTCGATATTTCTCTTAATATAGCGTTACGAACGATTTGAAAAAAGCGACTATATGCGGACAGTCACTATTTCGCAGCTATTTGCGGACCAAAAAGCTACAGAGCTAGCCCTGCGTTTTAGTGGTCCTCAAATTGCTGCTGGTATGTTGTGTGTGTTGTGTAAGGCCTAATTCTGGAACTACATCTGCTAAACTACAGAGCTGGTAAGAGCGGTCGCTTAAGCAAATGCTGTTAGCACAGGAGCAGTGAAAAAGGCAATACAATCATAAAGGAGTGGTGTCTTTCAAGGACTTGTTTGTTGATAAAGTGGGTGCTCCAAATACATTTAGCTTGGTAGGTTTAAATTATGCAATTCACCCGCATCAGTGGAAGAGAGGAAGCAGGAAGGGTTAAAGAAGGTGTCTGCGAGTCAGAAAGACACAGGAATAAAAACAACACAGACTAATTGGTAAAAGAGAGAGAGAGAGAGAGAGAGAGAGAGAGAGAGAGAGAGAGAGAGAGAGAGAGGAGACAGATACAAAGAGAGAGAGGGAGCCTAGAGAGAGGAGAGAGAGAGAGAGGAGACAGAGAAAGGAGAGAGAGAGAGAGAGAGAGAGAGGAGACAGATACAGAAAGAGAGAGAGAGAGAGAGAAGAGAGAGAAAGAGAGACAGAAAGAGAGAGAGAGAGAGCTATTGCTCTGTAATTTAGTGGTCCGCAAACTGCTGCATATGTTGTGTAAGGGTTCATCCTGGATTTCCATCTGCTAAACTACAGAGCTGGTAAGAGAAAATGAGCGGTCGGTTGAGCTAATGCCGTTGGCACAGGAGCAGTTATAAAGGCAATACAATCATAAACGAGTGCTGTCTTGCCATGACTTTCTTTATGAAGTTGTTGCTCTACATACATTTAGCTTGAGCGGTCTGAATTATGTAAATCACCCACATCTGTGTTTGCAAGCTCCTCGGGAACGAAATAATACAAGAAGGGTTTGAGAAGGAGTGTGTGAATAAGAGAGACACACAATTTAAAAAAAACACCAGAAAGACTAATGGGGAAAAGAGAAAGAGAGGGAGATTGAGAGAGAGAGAGAGAGAGAGAGAGAGAGAGAGAGAGAAAAAGAGAGAGAGATTGAGAGAGAGAGAGAGAGAGATTGAGAGAGAGAGAGAGAGAGAGAGAGAGAGAGAGAGAGAGAGAGAGAGAGAGAGAGAGAGAAGACTAATTTGCGGGCTGATCGACTGACTGAATGACTGATCTTTGATACATATGGACAGAGGATTTTGTCACAGCTTAGTCTTACAGCCTGTCCGTTCTGCATCTCAAGCACATAACACATATTACAATGCGTCCGTTTTTAACTAAAGACATTAAGAATTAAAACCACAAGTTGATAATTCTGTCTTGTGGTGATCACCATACTTTTGATATTGTTGTGAGAATTATCATGGAGTTTGTTTTACACCAGTCAAAGACCTCATAACATGGTGTCACTAGATGTGTATAGAAACGCGTCAGCAACAACAATGCTGTTAATTAAGTCACAATCAGATACATGTAAAGGCAGATCATAAGTGGTAATAGAGGAAAGAATGGGTTTCAGGACTGAGCCTGAAGGAACTTCTAACATAACATGCTTTTGAGGAATGTCAGTCATTTATGAAGACTTTTTGCCGTCTTTCGGAAAGATGCGAGTTAAAACAAGTTAAAGAATTTGCTAGATATAGTGATGACCGTTTTAAGCAAAGCGTTGTGTTGTGTATGGTTGTGTACGTTTGTGTTGTGTTGTGTATGACTGTGTTGTGTATGGTTGTGCTATGTTGTGCATGGTTGGGTTGTGTTGTGAAGTTTATGGTGTTGCGCTGTGGTGTGGTGTGGTGTGGTGTGGTGTGGTGTTGTGTGGTGTGGTGTTGTTCTGTGTTGTGCTGTGCTGTTGGTGTGTTGGGTTGGGATGGGCTGTGGTTGTGTGTGATTTTGTTCTATTGTGATGTGTTGTGTTGCGTCGTGCCGTGTTGTGTTGTGTTGTGTTGTGGTGTGCATAGTTGTGTTTTGCTGTGTTGAGGTGTGCATGGTTAAGTTACATTGTGTTGTGGTGTGCATTGTTGTGTTGGGTTGTGTGATGGTGTGCATGGTTGTGTGGTGGTGGGCATGGTTGTGTTGGGTTGTATTGTGGTGGGCATGGTTGTGTTGTGTTGTGTTGTGTTGTGTTGTGTTGTGGTGTGCGCGTGCATTATTGTGTGCATGTTAGTGTTGTGTTGTGTTGTGGTCTGCATAGTTGTGTTGTGTTGTGTGTTGTGTTGTGTTGTGGTGTGGTGTTCTGTTGTGTTGGGTTGTGTATGGTTGGGTTGTGTTGTTTTGGGCTGTGTTGGGTTGTGTACGATTGTGCTGTGTTGTGTACGGTTATGGTGTGTATTTCTGTTTTTCTATTGAAAGGTGTTTTGTCGTGTTGTGAGGTGTTGGGTTGTGTTGGGTTGTGCTGAGAGAGGTACGGATATGTTGCGTTGTGTTGTGTTGTGGTGTGCATGGTTGTGCTGTGTTGTGGTGTTGTTTTCGATTGTGTACGGTGTATGTTTGTGTTGTGCTGGATTAGGTGAAGTTGTTAAGGGGTGTGCTACGTTGTTTATGGTTGTGTTGTGTACGGCCGTGTTGTGTTGTGCATGGCTGTGTTGTGTAGTGCATGGTTGTGCTACGGTGGTGTTGTGTTGTATATGGGTGTTTTGTGTACGGTTTTTAATTTATTTGACTATTCAGGACCAACAAAACAGTGTTTCCTTTCTGAGCTGCGTAGGTAGCGTCCGTATTTGGAACTACAGTTGAACAACCTTTATGTATTCAATTAAATAAAAAAAATGTATCAACTAATTATTTATTTTGCTATAACATAACTTTGTGTTCTGTTATGTGGTAAATGTTGCGGTATCTTCAATTCACCTTCACTCGGGCAGAGTAGGGAGGGGGCAGAGAGAGAGAGAGAGAGAGAGAGAGAGAGAGAGAGAGAGAGAGAATACGAATACGAATACGGATGTGATAGGGTGGAGTGGAAGGGGGGGGGGGGAAAGATAGGCCAGGAAGCATAAATGAGACGCCAAGACAGAGGTTGCGATAACGTGACTTTTACTTAACGTACACCAGAAGCAAACACCAGAAAGTTAACACCAGAAAGTTAATACCAGAAAGTTAACACCAGAAAGTTAACACCAGAAAGCAGTGTCTGATGATACATGAAAAGAAAAGAAAACATAATATAAGTACATGGCATAACAAGTAAAACGCACCATTCATACCAATGCATCCTAACCATACATACATTCCACAATAAACCTATGAATGTATGACTGTATCATTTGTCAAAATAATCATGACAAATATAGACAAGTAACAATACAGCCAAAATCCTGCAGACACAGCATTCTCTGAAAGAGAATCCACAGTGAGTTAAACAACTCCACAACAGCTAATGTCAAGGGAAGTAACCAACATCTTCCCTTAGGCCTAAGCCTTGCATAGGAAAAGGCTCTACATAAATTAATCAACTGCATGAACCGCAACTGCAAAATAATTGTTATTGTTAAGTATGTTCATCGCCATGAAGACACATCTTCATCGAGTTGAATAATAACGACAAGAATAAGAAAGATAACTCATGATACGAGTTCATTACCCAAAATATGTGTCAACCATAATTCCTTTTCATCAATTGTAGGGGTTTCTGCGCCTAAATCGTAAATAGGTAGCTTCACGGGCCAATGGCACTGAGGGCTTAACTTTGGGCTTTTAACCGACTACTACTCAGACTTTACTGATCTCCAGAAATAATATGTGATAAAATGGGGAAAAATGGCAACGATACACATGGGTTACGATACACGCGCGAGTTTTATGTGCTAGACATTATTTAGCCCAGTGGAATGCTAGTACAAAATGTGTATATGTGTTTTCCCCAAACAAAGCCCATTGAACTGGCGGGAAAATGAGAACGAGTCTGCCTTACTTGATTCTTACGAGTCTTTAATTTACAAGACTCTAAAACAGCTTTAGAACAACTGGTCATCAAATATTAGAAGTTATCAACGCTCAATTTCAGCGTCAAATCATGAAAGCGATTAGAAACTGATCTAGAAAACACATCTCTCCGCTAGATCAAAATGGCATCAAAATGTACATATATGCAAACATCATAGCATCAAATGAAACATAAGAATAGAGCATAAGGAAAGAATACAGCATAAGGAATGAATAAAGCATTTAGTTACTTACAGATTCTCCTCAGTGAGCACACTCAGTGAAACGTAAACACAAGCGCACAGGTTTCGAAATTCAGTTACAACCACACGTCGACCGACACATATGAGCAGCACACAGCTCAGTATTACAAATCCCGTTCTCTCCTCTAGTCTAAATGCTCAGTCTTTTAAAGGCTGGCCACTTCCGATTCCCAATAGCCAATAGGAAAGGCTACCCGGTGTCAGACAACGGGGGGCGTTCTACTTAAGATTGCCTGCCCAATGAAAGGGATCGTTAAAGAGGCAGAAATCGTTACAGAGGTGTCGCACACCGGAAATATTACGCACACCGGATATGGCTCATTATATTACAACCAGTTACAAAGAAGGGGGAGAGGGGTAAGAGACTAAAACCTCTTCTATGATATACCCTGTCAAAAGAAATGACACCCACTTGACAAACCGCCGTCCAACGATACCCAGACAGTCTGGCGACACATTACATAACGACCACCTAAATCTGAGATAAGAGGTTAGAAAGGAATCCGGTCAAGAGTCTACCCTACGATAGTAAACACACAATAATCCTAGCTGGAGACACAACTTGGGTCAGGGGAAGATAATAGACAGGGAGTAAAAGAGAGGGACAACAGTACATGTAATCACCACTTGGCTACATCCCCCCCAGCTCTATACCAACTGCGTCCTCGCAGGTACAGCGCCTCGGGAATAGCTGAAAATGACATCTATAAATCAAACACAAGTTCACCCAAGTGAAACAACAAATAAAATCAGAAACGGTGCTGCTCACAGTCACCCAACCCATTCATACAAGACACAATACAACAGGCAATCAATAATGATAGTGTACACAGTCTCTTAGCAGAACACGAAAAGTCTCACAAATGACACATTGCCCACATGACAGCAGCACATTGTTTTCCTGACTGTTCACGAGGGGGTGGTTTAGCTGGGACTTAAGGGGCAGGACAAATTGAGCACAGAATCCCACAATGTTATCGGGTCAGCGTCGTGAGGCTCTACGGGGGCTGGGGCTGTCGCAAGCCGATGCTCTTTCTCTGTGAGCTGCTGTTGCAACAACGCTTCAAGGTCTTTGCGAATGTGTCCTGCTGCTTTCCGCTCAATCGACACCTCTTCACACTTGAAGACTAACCGCTCTCTAAGTTGGCGTATTTCTAAGTCCTTCTGAAAACGTTCATCCTGTAACTGTTGCTTGGCCTCCAGTTCCTTCTTCAGTCGGGTTTCTAATCTGTCAATGGAGGCCTTGTGCTTCGACGTCAGCTGTTCCTGTGCAGTCACAACCTCCTCTGTCTGACTGCTCTGCTCGCGTGGGGGTTGCTTGATGGATGTTGACTGCTGGTCTACACGTAGCTCACTGGGCTGTCTCCATGACAGCGGTTGTTGACTCCCATGACGCTTGGTAGGGCACCTGCTCTGTA
>NW_027126866.1:0-80000 GCF_037325665.1 Littorina saxatilis | reverse complement strand
CGAGAGCTATAGTCCGCTGCAACGCTGGATATTTCGCTCTGCCTTCTGTAACTTTTATGATGACGGTTTAACTGATGAGTCTCAGTCAAGCACTTTCGATTCTTCTTTTCTAAATGTAAACAATTCTTTTAGAATAACCCTCCTTGAGATATGTTTGTTTGTAATTTTGATACAGTATCTGAAGGAAATTATTGCTATTTGTTTCGCTGTGCTTCAGTTTTTGTTTTTGTGTTGTTCTTGTGGTGTGTTTTTTTTGCGGGGGGCGGTTGTTCGGAAATTACGAAGTAAATGGATAATAGATATTAAAATTCATTAATGAATAATCAAATAAGATTGAAAAACAAACATGCTCATAAAACATGGAAATTTGTCTTGTTGCTGTAAGTGCATGCAAGTTCGGAAAATAAATAAGAAAATAAGAAAGCCAGATACTGAATCTCCTTCTGTTCCAAACTTATTCTTTTTATTACATTTAGTCAAGTTTTGACTAAATGTACATGTGTTAACGTAGAGGGGGGAATCGAGACGAGGGTCGTGGTGTGTGTGTGTGTGTGTGTGTGTGTGTAGAGCGATTCAGAGAAAACTACTGGACCGATCTTCATGAAACTTGACATGAGAGATCCTGAGTATGGTATCTCCAGACGTTTTTTTCACTTTTTTGATAAATAGCTTTGATGACGTCATATCCAGCTTTTCGTGAAAGTTGAGACCGCTCTGTCACGCTCTCATTTTTCAACCAAATTGGTTGAAATTTTGGTCAAGTAATCTTCGACGAAGCCCGGACTTTGGTATTGCATTTCAGCTTGGAGGCTTAAAAATTAATTAATGAGTTTGCTCATTAAAGTTGTCATTAAAATCGATTTTTCGCAAACAGACTTAAAATTGATTGCATCGTATTCTTCATCATATTCTGAATCTAAAAGTATAATACATATGTCATGTTTACTCTTAAAATGGGGGCCCGGTAGCTCAGTTGGTAGAGCACTGGACTTGTGATCGAAAGGTCGCAGGTTCGAATTCGGGCCGGGACGGACACGGGTCAACTTTATGTGCAGACCCAGAGACGGAAGCCATGTCCCACCCCCGTGTCATCACAATGGCACGTAAAAGACCTTGGTCATTCTGCCATAAGTGCAGGTGGCTGAATACACCTAAACACGCAGACACCTGGGTAGCGCGACTCCGTTGCTGCTAGCTTTCCACTGGGAGGAAGCGACCCGAATTTCCCAGCGATGGGACAATAAAGTAATGAAAAAAATGAAATGTGATCAAAATTTAAGAAATCGATCCAAAAACGATTTTCATCTTATTTTTTATCATTTCCTGATTCCAAAAACATATAGATATGATAGGTTGTATTCAAAACAAGCTCCGAAAGTTAACAAGAAATACAAATAAACGCGCTTTCCTGCTTACCACAATACGCTACCGGGCTATTCTGGCGTGTTAATTTCACTGCGTTTTGCACGTGGAAGGTGAGCGATTTCCTTCTCGCGGGGATTGACGAAGCTGTACTGTCTTGGTGAAAAACTACAGTGCGTTCAGTTTCATTCCGTGAGTTCGACAGCTTGACTAAATGTAGTAAATTTCGCCTTACGCGACTTGTTTTATTTTCTACCCTCATTGTCTGCAAAGAGATGCTGAAAAGGATTTTTGAGGGGGAAATGTTAACTGGTTGCGACAATATGTTATCAAAATATTGTATTCAAAACAATACGTGTACGCTTTTTCATGGAATGACTCGGACAGATGTTTCAGCGAGAAATTCTGTAAGTGCATCGCGAGCACAGCTTTTCGAAAAAAACCTTTATTTTATTTTGTATTGTATATTTTATTTATTTATTTATTTATTTACGAGGATTTATATCGCGCACGTATCTCACCACACAAGGCGACTCAAGGCGCATGTCTATCTATTAAAGGCACAGTAAGCCTCCCGTAAACCATCACAGATACGGTCAGGCTTTTACACACAGTACAAACACCATTTCATTTAAACACTCACCAATTGAGAACATCCTAGGTGCCCTCCGTAAAGAGCGAACAATTTTCAAAGAATTTATTTTTGCGTGGTTTATCTTACCCCTGAGCCATCGTGAACCCGTGTGATCCAGTTTTCCCTTTTCACAATGCAGTCGTCATAGTTAGTCATTTGAATGCGACTCGACGTGAGCTTATCTACAATAGCACGTTTTTTTTATGCACGAAACAACGGCTGTGGTTCACAAGAACTCTAGCGATGGCTTTTGACTGTTGAGAGGAACGGCGATTTGCACTGATAAACCGGCCGTCGTCTGCTACGACCCTTGCGTGACCCTGCTTCCGGGCTTTTCTTTTTTTAAACTTTCACAACTTCGAATTGTTCTGATCTTGTCTTGATGAAAAACGAATTCTTTTATGATTAAAGAATGTTTGTGTAACAAGCTGTCAATTTATTATTTAGATTTTAAAAGTTAGGTCTAGCGCAAAAACGAGGCGCCGTTGTTGTTAACGGAACAAGTCTACGAACCCACACGTATTACAGAAACTAAATCCTCATGCATCGATCTGATCCTGACCACGAGTATAAACTTAATCAGTGAAGTTGTAGTGTTACCCCCCATTTGTAGTGACCATTCTGTGCCATGTGTAAAACTAACGTCACAGACACTAAAAAAAGGTCAGTTCAAAAGGACTATATATAATTATGCCAAGTTAGATGTTGATACATTTTTGTTTGAATTGAACAAAATTGATCTTTTGAACACAGTTTTAAATGCGTCCATTGACGAAGCTGCTGCCTTGTTTTCTGAACATTTATTCCGTGTTGCAAAAACATGTATGCCTGTTAAGATAATAACAGTACGTGAAGATGATGCCCCATGGATGACTGAACATATTTTACAATTACGAAACGCAAAAAATTGTATACATCAAGTTGCTAAGCGCTTAAATACACCCGAGCAGTGGGCATTATTCCGCCTGACTAGAAATCAGTATACAGATGAAATTCGTAAAAGAAAAAGAGATTATTTTCTAGAACTTGATGAGAGGATAAATTGTAAACAGAACTTCGGAAGCAAAAATTGGTGGCAACTTGTTAATTCCTTCTTGAAGAAAAAAGGTGTTGCATGTAACGAAATTCCACCGCTAGAAGATAATGGAAAAATTATTGATAACATTTGTGAAAAAACGATTTTGTTTAATAATTATTTTGAAAGCCAGTCTAAAGTTGAAAATCCAGACGATCCCCTGCCCGAGGCAAATTGGTGTAATACATCTTTATCGACTTTTGAATTAACAGAAGCTGAAGTTGTCCAAGTGTTAAGGAATTTAAATTTATCCAAGGCCGTGGGCCCTGACGGAATACATAATAAATTGCTTGTAGATGGATTACCTGTTATCGTTCCACCGCTTACAGTTCTCTTTAACAGATCCTTGTCTGAGGGTGTTTTTCCAGTTGTCTGGAAAACTGCTCACATTACGCCCATTTTTAAGAAAGGCGATAGGAGTGCTTGTTCCAACTACCGTCCAATCTCTTTGCTGAGTTGTATTGGGAAGGTGCTTGAAAAATGTATACAAATCCGTGTGTTTGGTTATTTGAAAAATTATGATTTGATTACACACTGCCAATCTGGTTTTATTGCTGGTGATTCAACTGTTTATCAACTATTGAGTATATATGATGATTTTTGTGTTGCACTTGATAAAAACATTATGTCACAGGCAATATTTTTTGATGTATCCAAAGCTTTTGATAAAGTCTGGCATCGCGGTCTGCTCCACAAGCTTGAGGCGATAGGTATAAGAGGTCCCTTGCTTGCTTGGTTTGAACATTACTTGAGCGATCGCAGACAAGCAGTAGTATTGAAAGGAACCAAATCAAGTTATGCTACCCCTTCTGCTGGTGTCCCTCAGGGTTCTGTCTTAGGACCTCTTTTATTTCTCATTTATATTAACGATATTGGTGTTGGTCTTGAATCAGTGTTGAAACTCTTTGCAGACGATACGAGTATGTATTTAAGTTTAGATAACGATGATGTACGAGCAGAGATTTTGAATTCTGATTTGGATAAAATTCGCACATGGGCTTCTAAATGGAAAGTCACTTTTAATTGTCAAAAGACAGAATTGTTGGACATTTGTAGGCAACAAAATGTTTTACTTCCACCATTGTATTTCGAAGATGCACACTTAGTTGATGTTGAAAATCACAAGCACCTTGGCGTCATTCTACAAGGTAATTGTAAATGGGATTCCCACATAAAAAGTCTAATTGCTAAATGTAGAAAGTCAATTGCGTGTTTTGGTTTATTCAAGCATCGTTTAAACAGAAAATCACTTGAAGTTATATATAAATCCTTTATGTTACCATTGTTTGATTATGCGGACGTTATCTGGGATAACTGTACACAGTGTTTGGCAGACGAGTTGGAGACATTGCATCTCGATGCAATCCGAATCATTGTAGGTGCAGTACGTGGCACAAGCCACCAAAAACTGTATAACGAATCGGGTTTTGTGCCCCTGAAAGAAAGGCGACGTCGTCATAAACTTTTGCTGTATTATAAAATTGTAAATCGTTTAACCCCAGAATATTTATATTCCAAACTGCCGGTCCTGGTTTCCGATGTAAATCCTTACCACAGACGACGCCCTCTTGAACGTAAGTTTCCATTGTGCAGAAGTGAGTTATATAAATCTTCATTTTTTCCTTCAACGACAGCTTTGTGGAATAATCTTCCAGAAAATATACAACAAACGCAGTCAGTTGGTGAATTTAAAAGGTATTTGACCGATGGAGATGTTGTTGTTCCACCGTATTATTATTTAGGCAACCGCCAGGGACAGGTACTTCACAGCAGGTTGAGATTAAACATGAGCGATTTGCAACAAGACTTAGTGAACCGACACCTCTCTGATAATTTAGAATGTACGTGTGGAGCATGCCCGGAAGATTCTGAACATTTCTTATTACACTGTCCAAAATTTAAAGAACATAGAACCATTTTATTCAATAGTCTGCCAACACACGTTCTGGACTGCAAAACACTCTTGTTTGGAAATACTGATTTAACTATATCTTTGAACACGAAAATATTCTCTGTTGTACAAGACTATGTTATGTTAACTAATCGCTTCGGCTGATATTATATTAACTGTGCAATTGATGTAGCCAGGCATTCTCTCCCTCCCTCTCTCTCTCTCCCTCTCCCTCTCTCTCTCTCTCTCTCTCTCTCTCTCTCTCTCTCTCTCTCTCTCTCTCTCTCTCTCTCTCTTTACCCTATTTGTATAAAATATAATTAAAGATTATCAAGATAAGTGTTGAAGCTATCACTTGTTCGCCATGTTTTGCTATCTGAATGTGTATTGATTATAAGTTCAAGAACGTGTCCATAAGCAATCTGCTTGTTAACGTTCTCAATGTTGTTATTGTTTGAAACGTGTGTATGAGAATTTGAATAAACACGCTTAAACCAAGTCTACGAAAATAAATTCTTTGAAAATGTCTCACGCTCGACAGAAAGCAGCCAGGATGTTCCCGTTCGGTGAGCGTTCAAATGGAAGTATGCTTGTACTGTATTTAGACGCTCGGGGAGCTCTGTGATGGTTTACGGGAGGCTTACTGTGCCTTTAATGCCGTGTGAGAAAGAAAGAAAGAGTTTTAAGATGGCGGACAGTTGAGCGAGGATTCTGTAGCTCTCAGTTCTAATGTCTTTGTGGTGGATACGGGCTGTGCTCTCATGTGTTTTTTGGTTCCACGGATTCAGTAAGGTTGCCAACTTTAACTCTATTTTATATGGAGCCGTGTAAACACCTCATAAGCTAATAAGTTTGACGTTTTTCAAATCACTCTTTGCAAGTATTGTCATTTTTCCCCAGATGTGACACCCGGTCTAGTGACAGACGAAATGCTTGCACAAACTTCACGTGCACCTCGCTATTTCTATGTGTAACCGTGTTGCTCTTCTGCTCCACTGAACCACATCTGTGACGCGTCACGGCTTGCCTACAGTCACAGTACTAGTCACAGGCACAGGCGCACGATTGAACTATTTGAACTATTTTGTTGACTGCTCTTGACTGTTCATTGACTGTTCATAGTGTTTATTCCTTGCCGTTATCACATTGCTAACTTAAATGTCTGACACTACGAAGAGGGTAAGAGGAGAGGTCTCGCCTATCAGCGACGATACAGAAAAAAAGGCCGTGCCTTGATCTAGAGGACAGCTACTTAGACGCATTTGACGATTCAACCATCCTCGTAGTAGAACAGCCCCTGCACAGCACCACCCTCAGCTCTCCGCCAGACGCGACAACTTCGGCGATGTCGAGTTCCACTATCACCTCCGTGAAGGAGGGATTGCGCGAGGCCCTGTTGGATCCAGCAATCTTGCGACTTCTAAAGGAGGCTGTCGTGGCCCCCCTGATGCAGCAGATCGAGGAACTAAAAAAGACGGTGGCCAACAAGGACCAAGAGATCGCGGACCTCCACGCTCGTGTCGACGAGCTCGAGCAGTATTCGAGGCGCAACTGCATCAGGATCAGTGGCATCCCCGCCGCTGACAACGAGAACACTGACGAAGTTACCAAGACACTAGGGGCTGCGCTTGGCGTCACCATCACAACTGACATGATCGACAGATCCCGCCGCGTCGGCAGACCAGACCAGGCCGATCGTCAGATCATTGTCAAGTTCACCTATCGACACAAGCGGTTGCTGATGGGCGTTCGGAGGCACCTCAAGCACAAGACGGCCTCGACCATGGGATTTTTGCCACCCGTTTCAGCAGCGGAAGCCGCGGCGCGGTCAGCACCAAGGGGGGGGGGGGGGGGGGGGGGGGGGTTGTAAACGACGACCTGACGAGGCAGCGGGCCAGACTGGCAGCTAAAGCACGTCGCCTAAAACAAGAGAGGCGTATCCAGGACACATGGGTCCGTGATGGCGAAATCTTCATAAAAAAGAACGAAAAAATCACAAAAGTGTTCAACGAGGAAGAACTAGAACAAGTCGCGTAAGGCGAAAATACAATATCTAGTCAAGTAGCTGTCGAACTCACAGAATGAAACGCAATGCCATTTTACTCGTAGCATCGTCAGGCCACCGCTCATGGCAAAGGCAGTGAAATTGACAAGAAGAGCGGGGTAGTAGTTGCGCTAAGAAGGATAGCACGCTTTTCTGTACCTCTCTTCGTTTTAACTTTCTGAGCGTGTTTTTAATCCAAACATATCATATCATATCTATATATATATCAAGGTGCTAGCTTTCTCTTGTTCTTTTTGGTTTGCTTCAACTATGCTGTTTACCTAGATAGTTCCATAGTTTATAAGTAATGTTTGTCCGACATCATATTTTTGTTAATTTGTAACTACGTAGGGCGCGTAATATAAGCGTTCGCTTGAGTTCGTGTCCCTATTGTTTATCGTTGTATTGTTGTACCATGTTTGATTTAATAAAACATTGTTTAAACCAAACAAACAAACAAACAAATTATGTGAAAAGAGCTTTTCTTTGGAAGAAGATGTTTGACGCTGGATTAAATGGGCGAATGCTAAATATTATTCAAAATTTGTATAGTAAGGCCAAGTCATGTGTTTTGGTAGGTAACCAAAAGTCAGATTTCTTTCAATGTTTTACCGGTGTACATCAAGGGGAAAACTTGTCACCGATTATGTTATATGGCTGTCACCTGCATTGTTTGCTGTGTATTTAAATGATTTACAAGCTTATATGTTTGATAAAACTTTGTTTGTTTGTTTGTTTGTTTGCTTAACGCCCAGCCGACCACGAAGGGCCATTTCAAGGCGGTGCTGCTTTGACATAGAACGTGCGCCACACACAAGACAGAAGTCGCAGCACAGGCTTCATGTCTCACCCAGTCACATTATTCTGACACCGGACCAACCAGTCCTAGCACTAACCCCATAATGCCAGACGCCAGGCGGAGCAGCCACTAGATTGCCAATTTTAAAGTCTTAGGTATGACCCGGCCGGGGTTCGAACCCACGACCTCCCGATCACGGGGCGGACGCCTTACCACTAGGCCAACCGTGCCGGTTTGATAAAACTGAACACCTCCCTACTATTGAAAGAGAGGTTGCTATGTTGGACTTACAGCCGGATGACGCTGAGCTGATGTTTAAAATGTTTATTTTATTATATGCAGATGATACAACCATTTTAGCAGAATCCCCAGAAGCATTACAAGACTCGCTTGATGTGTTGTCCGAATACTGCGATCTGTGGAGTTTGCGGGTGAACGCCAAAAAAACGAAAATAGTTGTTTTTTCAAGTGGTAAAATACGAAAATTGCCAGTATTCAAATACAAAGATGAATTAGTTGAGGTCGTGTTCGGTTTTCAATATTTGGGTCTATTTTTTAATTATAATAATAAGTTTAATAAATCACAAAAGTTGTTATTTGATAAGGCCTCTCGAGCAATGTTTAGCTTGTTAAAGAAGTGTAGAAAATTGTCGCTGTCCATAGATATACAAATTGTTCTTCTTCTTCTTCGGCGTTCCAGGATTTTTTTTTTGGCCTCAGGTCAGACTTCAAGTTTTGTAGCTTGAATAAAGCTAGTGGTCAGGATCAGGGAGTCTTTGGTGCCCCAGAGTTGCTCCTGCAGTGTGGCACCTTGTGGCCAGTGATCTGTTCTGGCTTCCTGGTGGAGCGGGCAGGTCTGCAGGATGTGCTCCGGGGTCTGTGGGCCTGTTTCGCACAGGCAGTTCGGTGTGTGCGACAGACCAAGGCGGTGCATGTGGGCACGCAGTCGACAGTGTCCAGTCCGTAGGCGGAAGATGATGTTCTGCTGATGGTGCTGTAAGTTGGGCATCTGATCATCAGATGGCAGGCTGTGTTGGGCATTCCAGGTGGTTTGGTAGTGTCTTTTCACCAGGGTTTTGGCTTCACTGTAAGAGACTGTTGGTCTTGTCTGCTCCAGATGGCTGCCAGTCTTGGCCAGTCTGTCCGCTTCCTCGTTCCCTGAGAGGCCACAGTGAGCAGGGATCCACTGGACAGCGACGTTTGTGCTCTGGGAGAGAGTACAAAGCAGACGCTGGGTGTCTCGTTCCAGCTGCTCTTTGGGCGACTGCAGGCTTTGGACGGCGGATCTGCAGTCGGTCAGGAAGACGGCGTGAGAGGGTGGGTGTTCGCTGACCAGGCTAACTGCTTCTCTGAGAGCGGTGAGTTCTGCCCGGTAGTTGGATGACAGCTCTCCGGCAGGCAGGGATCTTGAAAGGGTGTGTCCGTCTGGGTAGCGTACCAGGATCCCGCTTCCTCCGTTTTTGATGGCACCATCTGAGGACCCGTCAGTGTAGATGTGAGTCCATACTGAGGCGTTGTAGTCCTGGTGCATCATCTCCAGCGTGAGGTTCTTGAGGACTGCGTCCTGCTGCTCTCTCTTGCTGGTCACTCCTGGGATGTCAGTAACAAAGAGCACCTTGCTGAGCTGGCTGTTCCACTCTTCAGCGTCTTGGAGGGGCTCTTGTTCTTCAGGGGTGCGTGGTAGGAAGCTGGTTTGGGTTCTCTCTAGCTGCTTGGCCAGATGGTTGAAACTGCTTCTTTTCAGCCTGTTCTTCGTCAGCTGTTGGGTGTGCTGGTGTGCTGGGTGAGAGGGGAGTCGTTGCAGCTTCTCGTACTGCACGATGACCTTCTCTTCTCGTCGGTGGTCCAGGGAAGGGAGTCTGGTGGTGGCTTCAAGGGCGTGTATGGGCGTAGTTTTCAGTCCCCCTGTGATGATGCGCATGCTTGCGTTCTGCACTTTGTTGAGCCGGCTGGTGTTGCTCTTCGCAGCTGTGGCCCAGGCTGCAGCTCCATACTCCATCACAGGGCGGACGTGTCCCGTATACACCTGTCTGAGGATGTTGCTGCTGGCTCCCCACTTTGTGCCAGCCAGTTTCTTCATGATGGAGAGTCTTCTCGTAGCCCTCTTCTCCGCCTCTTTGATGTGTGGGTTCCAGGTGAGCTTCTTGTCTAGCTTGGTGATGTCGTTGATGAAGACGACGAAGAGGGTGGGGGATATTACTCCTCCCTGGGGGACTCCTTCCCTGATCTTCACAGCGTAGCTCAGGTTGCTGTCAAGCTTGACTCTCGTGGTTCTGTGGCACAGGAAGCTCTTGATCCAGTTGAACATTCGTCCAGCGATTCCTGCCGTCAATAGCTTCAGGAGGAGGCCTTCCTTCCACACCTTGTCGAAGGCCTTGGAGAGGTCAATGAAGGTGGCAATGACTTTCTTCTTCTCCTGGAAGGCATTCTCTATTGATTGGGTGAGGTAGACCAGCTGGTCTTCAGTACTCCTGTTCTTCCTGAAGGCAGACTGTTTATTGGTGATCAGGTTGTTGGTTTCCAGGTGCCACATCAGCCTCTTGTTGATCATGCGCTCGAGGGTCTTGCCGAGGCAGCTGAGTAGACTGATTGGTCTGTAGCTTGTCTTTTGCTTGCGGTTCTTGTCCTTCTTCAGGATGGGTATGATGATGGCCTCTTTCCATGCTGAGGGGAAGACTCCGGATCTCCACGACTGGTTCAAGAGCTCAAGGAGCTTAGTTCTGGCAGCAGGCCCGAGGTGCTTGATCATCTCGTTGCAGACTCCATCCTTTCCGGGCGCTTTCTTGCACTTGAGTCTTTTGATCGCATCGACGAGCTCTGCCATGGTAAGATCTGAGGTCATTGGTGGGGCTGCGTTTCTCTGCTGTCGGATACTGGTTTCAAGTTGTTCTGCAACTTCCTTCTTTCTTTGGGGTGGGACTTTGATGGTGCTCTCGGTCTCAAAGACGTCGGCAAGGAGATTTGCTGCTCTTTTTCCAGTGTGGAAGGTTCCGCTGTCTTCTAGTACTGTAGGTCCCCGCGTGGCCATGCTGTCTTCGTTTAGAATTTTGGTGAGACGCCAGAGTTTCCCTGTGTCTGAATCGAGGCCAATGGTGGAGGTGATTTCCTGCCAGCTTTGTTGCAGTTCTTGTGTCTTGGTCTTGTTGAAATCCTCCTTCAGTTGGTTGTGCATGGTCGTTGTTTCAGCGGATGGGGACTGCTCCATGCTTTCTCTGGCTTCTGAAAGTCGCTGGTGCAGGCAGGCCAGCCTTTGACTCCAGTAAGGTTTGTAGTCCTTCCTGAAGCCACGGGGGATGGACTTCCTGGCAGCCGCTAGGATGGTCTGTGTCAGCTCTTTTACGTTGTGGTTGATGTCCTCCGTGAAGGTGATGTTGCGAAGGCTTTCTGCGTGGAGCTGGTACTTGGTCCATTTGGCTTTCTTGAAGTTCCAGCTGGCTTTCTTTCTGTGGTACTCCAGGATGGTCTGCATGTCGGCAATGGAGAGGGTGATGGGTAAGTGGTCACTTCCTCCCAGTTGGTCGTTGACAGTTCTGGTGGTCCTTTTTTCTACCTCTTCTGTGGCTATGGCAAGGTCAGGGGTTGAGCTTTTCTTCCAAGCTCTGGAGTAGAAGGATGGCTTGTCATCTGGCTGGTTGATAAGGATGAGCTGGTTGTCGGTCATCCAGTCCTGTATGTCTTCTCCTCTTGCGTCAGTACTGTCGTAGCCCCATGCTGGGGAGTGGCCGTTGAAGTCGCCAACGATGAGATGTTTCTCGTTTGGGAGCTGGATGGTGTGGAGGTCCAGCTTGGTGGTAGGTGGGCTATAGACGTTGGTGATGGAGAGTTCTTCTCCCTGCAGGAAGGTCTTGATGGTGATGTACTCAAGGTCGCCGTCTGCCGTCTGTGCCGTCATAGCTGCCGGGATGTTGTGTCGGACTAGGGTGAGGACTCCCCCCTTGTGTCCGGTCGGCCGGTCCCGTCGGAAGGTGTCATAACCTCTGACGAAGAATCTGCGGTCTTCTTTCAGGTGGGTCTCCTGGATGCAGATAATGTCGATGTTGTTGTCTCTCAGAAAAGCCTGTAGCTCTGGTTTCTTTCTCTGGACGCCTTCTGCATTCCACTGCACAACCCTGATGGCTGTCGCTGGATGTTGAGTTCGACCAGTCGCTCTACTCTGTCTTCCCCTGGTTCCCGAGTCAACAGAGCCGCCAGTCGCTGAGGTGGACCCCCTTGAGGCTGAGGGTCCGGCACCGTTCCCGCCTGGCAAAGGTCCACGGGAACGACACCATATCGAAATATCTGTCTGAATCTGAGGCATAATCCATAGTGGTGGCGTGCGAGCTCGTCTCCCAAGAATTTAGTTTAGGTTCCCACACTGTGTCCGGAAACACAGTCAGCATCGCTCCGACTTCGTTGGGGGGTGGTTTGAATTCGGAGTGTCCTTCTCCTAGACTGGTTGCCTGCCATGGCTGATGAGTCCGGTCTGCCCATGGTTTGAATTCAGAGTGTCCCTCTCCTAGACCGGTTGCCTGTCATGGCTGATGAGTCCGGTCTGCCCATGGTTTTATTTACATGAGTATCCTTCTCATGCCCCTTATGACTCGAGGAGAGTTTGCTGATATTAGTCTGACCTCTCTCCGTTGACCTGTCCAGCATGCGAGACGCTACCAGAAGTTTTGACACTCCCGCTGGCATAGCTCTCGGGGTCATAGAAGTACTCAAGCTCTCACACCTCGTCAAGGAATCAGCCGTGTGTGGAGATACAAATTGAATTGTTTGATAGAATAGTTGCACCGATTATGTTATATGGCTGTGAAGTATGGGGACCAAATTCGGTAAATTTAGCAACAAAATTGCAGCTACGTTTTTATAAGATTATTTTGAAATTGAGAAAGTCGATCCCAACGTGTATGGTATTAGGCGAATTAGGCAAATTTCCACTAGATGTCCTCGTAAAAAATAGAATATTTAGTTTTTGGTTCAAATTGGTGGATTGTAATAATAGTAATAAGTTTTTCAAATGTTTTGTACCATTTTTTGCATTGCCTCTATGTAAATAACATATATGAAGCACCTTATTTAAAACATGTTGAATCCCGCAGTGGGGCACTGCGGTTATGAAATTAAAGGCCCCTCCTGTTTTTGGAACCGCAGGAGCTTTCTAGTTTGCTGTTAGGTAGATTTTTGGTTCCTCTTTCCTGTCATGCTCTCTTTTTCTTCATGAATTCTTTTCTTTTTTCTGCCTTCTTGCTCATTCACCTGTATTTTTTCCAAAAATCTCTTCTCTTGCCGCTTGTCTCGCGATTCATGTATAGTTTAATCTGTTAGTGTTCTGATGTAAGTCCAGCAGTAGATAGGTTAAGCCTATTTTAACATACTGGAAACTGGTAATCTTCCAGTAGGTATTAATTTAGTTTTACTAAAGCCTGCTGGGACACAAGTAATGGGTTAGTGCATTTGTAAACAGGAATCGCTTGACAAGTGGCCCCCTTCATCCCCCCTTCCTCGTCCTGATATGGCTCTGCGTAGTCGGCTGGACGTTAAGCAACAAATAAACAAACAAACAAACAAACAAACCCTTCATCCCCCCCTTCCCCGTCCTGATGTGGCTCTGCGTGGTCGGCTGGACGTTAAGCAACAGATAAACAAACAAACAAACAAACAAAAACATGTTGAAACAACTTTAAATGCTCTTGGTCTTAGTGGTTTTTGGCATGACCAGTTTAATTTACGATGTTCTGAAAAATGGTTTAAATTGAAAACGTTGCAATGCCTAAAAGATCAATATATACAATCGTGCTTTTCAGAATTAAATGAAAAAGAAACTTGTTTGAATTATAGATTGTTTAAAGATACATTTATATTTGAAAATTATTTAAACGTTTTACCCAATAACCTAGCACTCTCTTTTTTACGTTTTAGAACATTAAATCATAAATTACCAATACAGAAAGAAAGGCCGAATGTTAAATATACCACATAACGAAAGAATATGTGTTAAATGCCAGTCTGGAGAACTCGGGGATGAATTTCATTATATATTTCAGTGTCATTTTTTTGTTGTTGAAAATGTGAGGAAAAGGTTTTTTACCATTGTATTTTCGTAGAAATTTAAATGCAGTCAAATTTAAACATTTATTTGAATTAACAAAGAAACGAAAGTTATTGAATTTAATATGTTTTATTAAGAGTATTTTGAAAGAGTTCTGATTATTTGATCACCCTCGTCCTGATATGGCTCTGCGTAGTCGGCTGGACGTTAAGCAACAAATAAACAAAAAAAAATTGATCACGTGTTTTTTTTATTAAAACAAAAACAAACACAGAAACACATACATTCCTGTAAAAAAAAGTATGATTACAATTATTTTGTTATGAATTAAGCTTGATTCATTTTCGGTTAATTAGAAGTGTTGTGTCTCATTAATACATATATCTTTTTTGTCGTGTTTATTGCAATTTTTATTTTTATTCGTGTAACCCTAGGGGTTTTTGAAATAAATATTGACTTGACTTGACTTGAATAAAGTATGGTCGCCGAAAACATGTCCGACACGTCGTAAGCGAAGATTGCCTTAAATGAACAACTGCCAAATAGTATATCGTCATGGCCAACGCGTGGGACCCACCCCTCCCCCCTCCCCCCACCACACACAGACACATATACACACAAACACATGTTTGTTTGTTTGTTTGCTTAACGCCCAGCCGACCACGAAGGGCCATATCAGGGCGGTCACAAACACATGGACACACACAAAACCAGACAAACAAAGTATGACGGCTTACTAGTGCCAAAACCTGGGGTTACCCATTATCACGTGATAATTACTAATTAACGCTGTCAGTTACTGTTTTCACTCGTTAGTTACTCATTTTCACGGGATAATTAGTAATTTTCACGGGAAAATGACTATTTTTTAGTTTTGGCACTAGCAATCCGTCAGGAAGTGAGCCGAAACTAAAAATTAGTAATTAACAGGTGAAAGTAAGTAGTTTTCCCGGGAAAATTAGTAATTAACACGTGAAAATGGTAATTATCAAGGGAAAATTAGTAATTTTCCCTTGATAATTACAATTATGAGGTTTTGGCACTAGTAAGCCCTTTGACGGCTTACTAGTGCCAAAACTTGGGGTTACCCATTATCACGTGATAATTACTAATTAACGCTGTCAGTTACTGTTTTCACCTGTTAGTTACTCATTTTCACGGGAAAATTACTAATTTTTAGTTTTGGCACTACCAATCCGTCAGGAAGTGAGCCAAAACTAAAAATTAGTAATTAACAGTTGAAAGTTAGTAATAAACACGTGAAATTGGTAATTATCAAGGGAAAATTATTAATTTTCCCTTGATAATTACAATTATGAGGTTTTGGCACTAGTAAGCCGTCATAACAAAGCGCAGAGAGCATTCTCAAAAGAGACAGAGAAGAACTCCAGGTGGGCGAGACTATCAAGATGCAAGTTCGTCCCTGCTCTGCGAAGCGCGCTTGAGCGTCTGCATAACTTTGTTTGCTAGTGAGGTGTTGTTTTTGTGTTTGCTCTGAGCGCGCGTCTATCTGAGTGTATGTAATAATGTGTTTTAATCAATTGGTTCTGTTACGTCTTGTTCGTACTTCTCCAAAGTTTTGCTCACTGTGCGTGTGTGTGCGTGCCCGCGCGCTTGCGCGTTTGTATGTCTTGTAATGTTTGTAAGCCGCTTTAATGTAATAAAGCGGCTTTTATGTTTCACTCTGTCTGTTTGTGTGCTTGATAGATTGTTTCTCTGTTTGTTTCTCTGTCTATGGATTAGAGTTGTTATCTCTGGTACTCAGGGGTCAATTGAACTCAAATGTGGTGAATAGCTTGGCTTACGATGCGTCGATGGCATTGTGTGTGTTTTACTGAACAAATCCTGTTTTTTTTGTGGTGGTTTTTTTGTGAGTAAAAATATTTTTATGTGCACCCCAACCCCCTCCCCAAATTTGATTTGGTACATTGAAAAGATAAGAAAATCTTCCAAGCCATTTGGTCGTTTCAATGACGCAAACTAGTTATAACAAAAACTAAAACCCATCTGCCTATTTTTTTTATGACGTGTAGAATAGACCTCCGCACCGCATATCTACTCTATGTTGTATTCCAACCATCCCCTAACTTAATAAGTTTGGCACTGACAAACATATCTGACTGCCCTGCCCAACCGACCATCGAGTGCGATCCAGAGCAGCTGAATAATAGTGACGATCCACAATAGAACAGTTTAATTCCAACCAAAATGGTACGGAACAGTTCCCTACCCATATGCGTTGGAAGGCGTCTGCATTGAGAGTATTGTTTGTCCTTGGCTAAAGTCTTTCAATCTATATTCAGAACTCATTCTCGTCATAATACAGTTAACTTGTTTTAATTTGCCAAGATGTACCTTGTATTCATATAAATCAACAATCTCTGTTTAAAAAAAAAAAACGGGTGTAGCTCGGTTGGTTTGACGGGAACACTGCGACAATAAACTATCCAGCTGACGACGGTGGCAAACTCAGCCAGACGCAATGATACGTGACCTATGAAGTAGGACCACTGACAGGCAATTGCAATTGTTGTGTCTGATGCTCCCCTCGACATGTACTTGAAAGCTCTTTACATCATGGTCAGTCTTTCATGAAAAACCTTGCTTTAATTGTCTCTTGAAAAAGCGCTGAGTTCAATTAGGAACATATTGACAGCTTCGGGTAACCTCCGCCTATATTTTCCAAGTGTGTACAGAGAGTAAGAGAGTAAGAGAATAAGAGAGTAAGAGAGAGAGAGAGAGAGAGAGAGAGAGAGAGAGAGAGAGAGAGAGAGAGAGAGAGAGAGCAGATAGAATATGTGTATTTAATGCAAAAGATTTAGACACAAGGCGTCTTTTCGATCACACAATGCGATTAGACATCGCCAAAGGTGCCTAGCCAGGGACGAAAAAAGATCAGTTTTGCAGATATCGTTTTAATTCGGAAAGAGAAAGAGAAAGAGAGAGAGAGAGAGAGAGCAGATAGAGCAGATTGAATTTGTGTATTTAATGCAAAAGATTTAGACACAAGGCGTCTTTTCGATCACACGATGCGATTAGACATCGCCAAAGGTGCCTAGCCAGTGACGAAAAAAGATCAGTTTTGCAGATATCGTTTTAATTCGGAAATAAGCATAGCAAATCTCGATTATAAAGCTGCCAATCAGAAAACTGAATCTTCAGCTCACATATATTATAGATGCCCTCCGGAGGAAGGAGGATTAATTGTGTTTTAAGTTTGTACACGTTGAGGCGAGAGAGAGGGAGAGAGAGACAGAGAGAGCGAGAGAGAGACAGAGACAGAGAAATACAGAGTGAGAGAGCAAGAGAATGAGAGAGAGAGAGAGAGAGAGAGAGAGAGAGAGAGAGAGAAAGAGAGAGAGGGGGAGAGAGAGAGAGACTACATGGCTTGCTGTGTCGTACCAGATTTACACGAGTTGTTTTGTTTTTTTTAAATATTGAACTGCGAGCGAAAGCGAGCTGTTCACTATTTGAAAACTGAAGCAACGAGATGATAATAATCAGTGTTGACGAAGATAATGATGATGATGATGATGATGATGATGATGATGATGATGATGAGGTTGTGTGTGCGTGTGTATGTGCGTGTGTGTGTGTGTGTGCGTGTGTGTGTGCGTGTGCGTGTGTGTGTGTGTGTGTGCGGGTGTGTGTTTGTGGAGGGGAGGGGGTGTGTGTTGGATTGTGTGCGAGCGTGATTGCAGGCATGCGGCGCGCGTGTGTGTGCGAGTCGACTTTTCTTTACCTTTGTATTTTATTGCCGACATACATGTACATTTCAATGTTCTGTTATTCTAGGGCCAGAGCCCTAGTATTACGCTGGCGTTGGCTCACATCACAGGCACTCGTCACGAGGTGGGCGTGGCCTATGGCTGTCACTTGTGATGGACGGGGGGGTCTTTTCTTATGGTTTATACAAGGTATGATACTGATTCTCTCGACCTCGTCGACAAACTTCGCATTCCTGCCATACACAGCTTAGCAAAGCAAAACAACGGCTATGATTAAATCAAGTATACATTAAACTATCAGGCAGCTACAGATTTATACCAATTAGACGTTGCTACGGCTGTTATTTTGCAAAACGGCACGGATTTTGGCACACAAAAACCCACGTTGTTCTAGACCGAACGGAAGTTACGTATGACTTACTTCCCCTTATAATCAAACCAAGACAACAAGCTGTGCCTTCATTGGCTGAAGGAAAAATATTGCGCGAAATCTGACGTGTAGATCTGTTGTAGATTTGAGAAAACATAAGAAGATTGGTTACGTGTAATCTTGAATGAAATAGTAAGATTGTTTTTGTTGCTCAAGACTGTTATTTTTATGGAGCTTTTCTCAATGTCTGTCCAAAATTGCGCACCATTAGAGAGAGGGAGGGAGATAGAGAGGAAAGAGAGAAATTTTGTTTCCTATCCACATCAGGTAGATCTACGGGTTGGTTGTTGATGTAGAACGATAGCAAAGCAGTCAGGTCAGATAATGCACACAGCACGAGACGCATGCAGAGAAGGATATACAATCAGGGTTCTTGCATGCTTACAGTGTGATCTTTCTTGCTATTTTTCATCAATGAACATAATGCCACAGCAAAACATATTTAACCCAATTGTACTTTGTGGTTTATGTTGAGAGTGAAGTCAGGGTTTATCTTTTCAAGAAGTAGACTCTGCAGTCGTTCAGGCTATCCAAATAATCTAATTTGCAGGCTTAGATTCCCAGTTAGCTAGCACACAAAGAGCACCAAGTGCAGTGACATCTACTGTGATACCTGTGATAACTGATGATGATTACTGTTATTGGTTTTTATGTGTTTGGTTGGTCTCTTCCTTGGTAGTGCAATAGCATTAATTATGGATTGTTGTTATTATCATTTACATAAAAACTTATCTGTTAATCCAAACAATGATATAATTACTGTGATGTTCTTAACTACACTTTAACATGGAATGTATGTATGTATGTATGTATGTATGTATGTATGTAGGTATGTATGTAGGCATGTATGCATGTGTATTGGTGTGTCGGTGTGTCAGGTGTGCAAGAAAAAGGGTATTTTTATATCATGGGTTTTATGAATGTTCTTCTTTTATTCTCTTATACAGTTATAGTTATTAATTAATGACCTATATGTGCTGATGACTAAATTAATTTCCTTTGTTGGACCAATAAAATGTTATGAGTTATGAGTTATGAGTTATGAGTACAGTACAGAGTAGGGCAACCGAGCTTGACCCATCTGTGCAATTATAAGTTGATCAAAATGCTAATCGAATTGATTGAAAATTAAGCAGATAATACCCTCCTGCTGCATATTTTATGCACACATTTTTTTCAACAAAGTAACTAATTGTTTACAGGTTCTAGTGTTCATCACAAGACATTCTTATTTATATTTTTATTTTCAGAAGCCATATACTCAGGATCATTCCACATCTCATACCTGCCATGTGCATACTTCGAAACCATTGAAGAAGTCACACATGAGTAATTATATCATGATCCTTCATATATATTTATTTCAAATTAAATCTTTCATTAAACACCTCCATATGTTACTAATTCATACCAATGTACAACAATACAATTTAGCAACAACAATATAGAGAAAGACACACTTAACTAATAATCTGCATTCAAAATTATTACAACACTTCTTTCGACACACACACAAACACATACTGTTTGGAATCATACTGCTAAAGTTGAACGAACACATTTAACAGCAACATGCAAGCATTCATTCTTGCATTCAAGAAACATGCAAGTATACACTCTTCGTTCGTCTTTCAATAGACATTTTCCGAAAAAGACTGTGTTTGAGTGTTTATGGAGTAGTTTTATTTCTGGATGGTGAGCCGAGATAAAAAAAAAATATAAAAAAAACAACCACACACACATGTTGATCGTATAATAGTGAACAATAATCACAAAGTGCATATTTTGTGAAAGTGTTGGTGTCGGAAATATGCACGAGGTAGCCCACATTCACTGCCAGCATGATTGTTTGACTGCTGATTGAAAAAGTTAACACATGATGGTAGTACTCATAAGCTTGGATGTGCAGGTTTTGGAAAGAACAGTGCGTCATATTTATTTGCAGAAAAAGTGTATCGGGACTGTGAGGCTTTTCATCACTTGCCTGAACATTATTATCCCTTGGCATAATTAAGGTTCATAAGGGTCGGCGGTCAAAAAACCCTCAGTAGATTTGTTTCCAAACATCGTCAACTGCAGTGTTGCTCTTAGGCCTAAGTTGTTTTTTTCTCACTGATCCACACTTTTTTTTCTGATTTGAAGCACTGTTGTGACCACTGGCTAATCAGCCTGCTGTCCGGTACATTTTGACATGTTGGAGGCCCTCTGATTGAAAATGTTTTGTGATAAATCTTGAAAAAGTTGGCCGCTAAGGTAAATCCACTTCCTCTCCACTGTATAGTTCTTGTCCATCAGACTGTTACTGAAACAAACAGTTCAGAATATCATTAGTGCGTATAGTCCTTAAGCCAAAACACTGCAGCTTTTTTCGTTCACCTCTCCATCTACTTATTTGTTTTGCTTTTGTACGTAGTACACTCTGACTCACTCTCTTATCACACAGAGTTTCTCAAATAAAAAAAGAAACAAAACTAAAAACAGAGGAAACAAGCAAACAAACACCACCACAACCAAGAAGAAGAACAACCTAGCTGAAGACAAGCTGTTTTGCATAAACGCAAACATGTGCATAACTCAAAATGGTAATTAGACAGGTAATTAATCATGTCTAAAAGCCAATTCCTAGAAGTGTGTAAATAGTCAAACCTCTAACTAAAAATGTAAAATAAAAATGTATCACTAGAAAACACACACACACACACACACACACACACACACACACACACACACACACACACACACACAAACACACAAACACACACACACACACACACACACACACACGCGCGCACACACACACAGACACACACACAGATGATCTTGTATTTTCTGATAACATGTCCTAATTAAACCATTGAAGAATAGGTGTCTGAACTTACTCAGAGATGAAGAGTTGACCTTCTGTTGTTATTCCTCAAGAGATTAGTTCTGCTCATGCATGTCGCCTCGGGTTTTCCGTGTTCGGCCTGCATGCAGTTCCCCAAGCATCCGCTGTGTAAACGGATGTCTCTTTGTCACGTCTGTAGCTCCACTGGATATGAGGCTTCTTGTAAAGTTCTTCTGCAATTTGCTGTTCCAGCACTATCAGTCATCAATGTAGAATACTCCACCTGCAAAAGTGTCAATACCCCTAATAATTATGTGTCAAATAACTTCTGATTCATAATGTAGATCTACACCCGATAGCCGAAATTGTGTGACTGGACAACTGATGTGTAAACCTGATGAAATATAATCTGTATTTGGTATCACTCGAAAATTGCTGCCTCCATATTCAGCTATGAATCTTTAAATTACAATTTGAAACTGATTTACCCCTCCCCTTCGCTTTCAAAAATCACATCAATCTGAGAGAGGAAACATAAAATCCCCTAACTTGTCATTTGCTTCTGGTCGTTAGATCTAAATTACAACTGAACTAGGTGCACAGACTGAGTTTGAGATCTACTTGAATGAGTGAGCTGCCATACCCACGCTACCCAATCTCTCTCTCTCTCTCTCTCTCTCTCTCTCTCTCTCTCTCTCTCTCTCTCTCTCTCTCTCTCTCTCTCTCTCTCTCTCTCTCTCTCTCTCTCTCTTTCAAATAACCTGCTGAAGGGTTGGGGATACATGTGTTTGGGATTATCTATTCGAAAATTCGCTCACCTTCAAATGTGGACTCCGTCACTCTTCAGCAGAACATGGTCAAAACCATGGGTCATATGTTTCGTGACGTTCAACAACAGGCTTTGAATGAGTTCATCGGCAGTAAACAAACAATTCTCTCATCTCTGCTCGTGGTTGAAACACAACCACAATCCCTGACAAAACAGATTTTCCAGTTTTCGAAAACTATCCGAAGACTCGATGCACTGGTCACACTGGCCGAATCAGCTATATATTTTCTCTGGTGAATCCATGATTTCCAACTCCATCACAAGGATGAGACAATCTAAATTTATGTTTGCATCCCATTATCTGGAAGTTGCAAGAAGAATTAAGGAATAGGAAAGTGGCGGTGAACAGACAGATCGACTGACGAACGCCGCTGACAACTTTTTAATTATGCCTGGTCACGGGGTCACATGCGCAGAAAACATGCGCAACCTGTCTGTCGTCTGCTGCAATCTCGGTTTCTGATAACTTCACTACTTCCGTTCGGTCTAGAGCAACGAAGAGAGTTTTACCTTGTAATAGTAGTAGTAGTACTAGTACTGAGAGCGCACAGGCCCCGCCCACTTTGATCCCGACCCGATCGTGACGAGTGCCTGTGGCTCACATGTATGGAGAGCTGAACTAGCGTATGGGTGTCGGCCACCCATTGCACACTGCTACTATCGAAGCCAACTCGTAAATATCTCGTGCTGCGCAGCAGCCTCAGCAACACACCCTACCCCCCAGGGGATAGTACTGGTAACGATCGCAGCTATCACAACGACAGCCAATCAGGTTTAGTAGGCATATCGTTCGGTCGATAGGAGCGAACAAGCGATCAGCCAATCAAAAACAATCGATCCAATCATGATCGCTTATCACTGGTGACAGATTGTCGTGATCAGCAGTTCGTCGATTCCACTGCGATAATAACCAGTGACATTAAGTAATAGAATCTGAACATTGTAGACATAACAACAATGGATTATTGTGTGAAACACGTCGCTTTCAGGATAAATCAACACAAATAGGATAAATTTCAACTTCACGACTTTCAATCGTCAGCGGGAAGTTAAGATTCCGAACCAAAATGGCGGCCACCAAGCTTCACGTGGAACTTTCTGCATAAGAAGGATTTTCCACGAATTACAGCGACGTGGCGGGCAGCTAGTAACTTGAACAATCTCCTGGGGCATGGTAAGTCGGCTTTCAGAGGTCACTTTTAGCATGGTTTCATCATGTGTGTGTTAGAAGTCATCCGTGGTCTTTCTTTCTTGGTGGTACTGGTAGGTAACAGTGATGAATCTGTTACGCTTGGGTGATGGTGGTTCCGGTGATGATGGTCTTCAGTATTTTAGGAGGATAGACTACCCAAGATCGAACACCGGCCCGGCATTCCAATCAAAGCAGACTGCAGACAACAGTGTATTCATGTCTACGGTCACACCTCCCCCAATACCCCCTTTCCTTGCTTCTTTTTTTTGCTGGCTAACATTAACCACTCTGCCTCCCTACCGCACCTGCATCCCCGAACCCGCAGCTGTCAATGTCATGTTACTATTTGTTAGCCCCGACTGACTATGATCAGTCCCCCTTTGTCTGAGGTGAGGGGCCCGGGGTTGGCCCAGCAATCAAGGGGGGGGGGGGGGGGGGGGGATGGATGTCCACAGCAATTGACAGCTAGGCAGCGCATCACATTAAGTAGGCCTAAAAAAAATAGGTGTGGTTACGGTAACCCGACCTACCCTATTTTTAGGGGCCGACCCTATAACTTTTTATTACATTTGTCCAAAAAAAACCCACAAAAATACAAGAAAACGAGTGCAGAAAACGCAGCGAAAGCGCTCGAGTCGCACACTTATTTCCCTGTCAAGTAGGTTTAATTTGTACACATTAAAAAAAAAAGTGATTGCCTAGCTTCCTACCATATTTTTGGGGGCTATGTTACCTTCAGTTAACCACACCTTTTTTTTATTTGGGGGGGGGGGGGGGCCTTATTTGGAGTTAAAGCAAAAGGAGCCGAGCCAACGAGCATGCAGCAAAGAAAGGAGCAGTGATAACTGATACTGAATACTGTCTGCACTGCTTTGATTGGTGATGGTGATACTGATCGCTGTGCTGTTCGATAACTGGTGACCAGTTGCGACTTACTTGAGCCAAGCTGAGTCTATTTAGGGTGGCATTGACTAGCCACTGACTGATTGAGTGATTCTGAATGCTATCCTCTGATTTGAACAATTCTTTTAGGCCAAAAAAAAAAAATTGTCTGTTTAGGGTAACATGACCAAAAAAAGTAGGGTCGGTAGGTAGGTAAAGGTTTTTTTTTTTTGTTTTTTTGTTTTGTTGTGTAAATGAACATTGTTGGCTGAACATTCACTTCTTATATTTGATGAATACATGTTTCAAAACTAACGTATAAATAAAACAGAGAGAAAGGGAGAGAAAGAAACGCCAAATGTCTCTTTTTAGCATTTTTACCTCTTTTTTTTTTCTTTTTTTTTTGAAATCAAAAAAAAGTTTTTGGGTCGGCGCCAAATCGATAGGGTCGGTCGGGTTACCCTAAACAGACAATTTTTTTTTTTTGGCCTTACTGTCAAGTTATAATGTACGAGCTGCAAATTTACCAATTTATTTTGAAAACAAGTACAGTCATTTGATGGTGAGAAAGAGATTTAAAACAGGCACCAGTGACAAACAGTCAAACTGATAACCACACAAAGTCTCGCACAAAAATACCTTTTGTTAGCTTGTGCACACACATTGCACAATGACACATGCATGAACACATACATGTACACACACAAACAAGCACAAAAAAGTACACACTCACACACACACAAACAAAAGGTGGCACTTGCACATGTAATGATGTATGATTAAAAGTTGAAAGCCAGCAAACACACGCACACTAGAACACATAGGCATTAATTATCATGGGAACAATAAAGAACAAATAGATGCACAAACGCAACAATCCTTGCAAATACACAGTCTTACAGTTACAAATCTTAGTCTTATGCAGTTGTGCACACACATACATGTGCAAGCACATGAACATGCTCAAACTGTCAAAGGTCTGCATGCACACAGAAACACATGACATAGCTGAGAGTGAGAGTCTTGAATAGCCTTGACTGACTCAGTGACTGAGTCTTGGCTGGCTGTCAAAGTTGTGACTGAATGGACAATGACATAACAAACACCCAGTCTATGAGTACGACTCGCTCAATGACCACACACAGAGTAACAACTAAGGCCAAAAAAAAAAAATTGTCTGTTTAGGGTAACATGACCAAAAAAAGTAGGGTCGGTAGGTAGGTAATTTTTTTTTTTTTTTTTTTTTTTTTTTTTTTGTGTGTGTGTGTTGGCTGAACATTCACTTCTTATATTTGATGAATACATGTTTCAAAACTAACGTATAAATAAAACAGAGAGAAAGGGAGAGAAAGAAACGCCAAATGTCTCTTTTTAGCATTTTTACCTCTTTTTTTGTTTTTTTGTTTTTTTGAAATCGAAAAAAAGTTTTTGGGTCGGCGCCAAATCGATAGGGTCGGTCGGGTTACCCTAAACAGACAATTTTTTTTTTTTTGGCCTAACATTAACAAACTTCAGGTATTTGATAATCAGGTTTCCTGGGCTGAGGTGCAGGGTGCAAAACTTGGTGTTACACAGTCGCAGGGTTGGATTGGTTGAAATTAAGATTTGTTGTGATTTCAACCAGTCAGACCCCGCGTGCGATTTCCACCCAGTTCGGTGGCTCAGAGTCTGGCTTTTTGCACCTCACCCCAGGTCACATGTAATGTATGTATTATACATGTTGACATCTTATACGTTATACTTTTATGATCATTGTATTGAATGCATGTCTGGGAATTCACTAACCATCATGATTCGACTATTCCTGGTTAACCATTTTGCTACTCTTTATTTTTAGTGTGTGTGGACTCTCAATGTGCAGTTTGATTCATGCTGCCGCTGTCACCACAAGAGATGTATGGGACAGAGACCAAGATTCAATACAACTTACAAGAATCAGAAAGCCAGCCATCACTTGAAAACTTAGGACTAACAACACTTTATCAAGTGAGTACAATTTGATGGTCTTTACTACCCTTTTTATATTTAGTCAAGTTTTGACTAAATATTTTAACATCGAGGGGGAATCGAAACGAGGGTCGTGGTGTATGTGCGTGTGTGTGTGTAGAGCGATTCAGACTAAACTACTGGACCGATCTTTATGAAATTTGACATGAGAGTTCCTGGGTATGAAATCCCCATACGTTTTTTTCATTTTTTTGATAAATGTCTTTGATGACGTCATATCCGGCTTTTCGTGAAAGTTGAGGCGGCACTGTCACGCCCTCATTTTTCAACCAAATTGGTTGAAATTTTGGTCAAGTAATCTTCGACAAAGCCCGGACTTCGGTATTGCATTTCAGCTTGGTGGCTTAAAAATTAATTAATGACTTTGGTCATTAAAAATCTGAAAATTGTAAAAAAAAATAAAAATTTATAAAACGATCCAAATTTACGTTTATCTTATTCTCCATCATTTGCTGATTCCAAAAACATATAAATATGTTATATTCGGATTAAAAACAAGCTCTGAAAATTAAATATATAAAAATTATTATCAAAATTAAATTGTCCAAATCAAATTAAAAACACTTTCATCTTATTCCTTGTCGGTTCCTGATTCCAAAAACATATAGATATGATATGTTTGGATTAAAAACACGCTCAGAAAGTTAAAACAAAGAGAGGTACAGAAAAGCGTGCTATCCTTCTTAGCGCAACTACGAGTATACGGTCTTGCTGCGTTGCATTGCGTTCAGTTTCATTCTGTGAGTTCGACAGCTACTTGACTAAATATTGTATTTTCGCCTTACGCGACTTGTTTGTTTTTGTTTTTTTCATAGATAAATTCTCCTCGGATCCCAGGATTTCCGAGAAAAGCTACACATTTCAGAGAGAACAGAATTCCTTTTCCGAGAAAAACAAAATCGAGGTACAAAAATCAAATAGAACAATCTACCCAGTAGACCAAAGTCTTCCATAAAACCGTCCCTTCATTCAGTGAGATTCCGCCCGTGTAAGTCACTTTTGAAAACTGTTTGAATGAGCTAGCTCCTACAAGTGGCACACGCAAAGCGATCATAATGTTGAACGCAGTTCAGTAGGGTAGTGCACAGTTCGAAAGGGGGTCCTGGAGAGTAAGTATGTTCAAATAATATTAATTCAGTTAAACTTGGGTTATAATGATTATTGGTTACTCGCAATACAAAACATGTACTAAATTCGGTCAGTTTTGTTGTTGTTGCTGTGTACAATATTATTCATGAAAGATACTCCCATTCCCAGAATACAGTGTTCTGGGTGGTCGAACGTGTAGCAAAGGCCTGTACGTGTAGATATTGCGTCACCCGTGACTCACTTTTTTCTCCAATGTTCCAAAGGCATGTGTTGTTTTGCTCCCACCAAGACTGCAGATCTTGGCAAACGCGTGATGTAAAAACTACATTTGATCACATTACCCGTACACGTCCTGGAAAGTGCTGATCTAGATCTTGCTAATATGCAAGATTGCACAGATTTTATTTTTTCAATTTGTTTTTTAATCTGGACCTGCCAACAGATCATGCATACAGGCACACACACACACCCCTTTCAGAGTTTTTCTTTAAATCAATTTACATACCAGTGAAAACTCGTTTCTATGGAAATTCCTTCTTTACGCAAACATTCCTCCGTTTTTTTTATTCTGTACATATTAAAAACCTCTTTCTATTTTAATAATTTCTATTTAAACAAAATTTTAAAAAGGAAAATAAAGGGAAATGTTACTTGGCAAGGGAAACAGATTTGTTCTCAAATGGATAAACCCCCATGAATCCCACAGTTCCTAAATGGTTTGATTCAAGTAAATGTTTGCTTTATCTTTCTTTTGGAAATGGGTCATGGCGAGATTCCCAGTGCTTCACTTTGTGCCACACCCTAAAATAAGACCATTTTGCCAATTCAACATCTCAGAAAAATGAAAGGACTGAATGAAGCCATTGAAGGGTTGCAAAACATTTGGAGGAGGTGGACTGGCCTGAACTTGAACGTGATGCATTAACGACATCAGTAGGGCAGGCTGGAAGTTTCCGCAAGGAGGTTGCTACTGCTAGGAATATTAAAAAAACCGGTTAGGTCAAAAGATAACAATGTTTTCAAAGCTTTAATATTGATATGGAAGTGTTGCCGACGCCAGACGACATTATCAGGAGTCATGCATAAGATCGCATGAATCACAAAGTGGAAATAACGGTAAAAAAGATTGTAGAAAAAAATGTTGTAGTGTACTGTATCAGTGTTATTGACTCAGTGTATGGCGGTTCACTTTCCCCAGAGAGAAAGCAACCCGGATTGCCATGAGGTTGACCTCACAGGACTATATCAATTATCACACCTTATCCTTATTCTTATCCTGTATTTTATGTGTTGTTTTCAGGTCCGAGGACTTATTGGTGGGTGCCTCTCACAAAGAAGTTCTATGGCAAGAGTACATTCAGAGCCTGACCAGTCTAGGATACCTGGGTCCGCTGCTGGAATTTCTGCATATACCACTCCTTCATCATGCAAAAACAGGTGAATATCATTAGGCTTGGCTACACACACAAATCTTTCCGGTTAATGCTGACTGTGGTTGCTATTGTTACCGTCAGCCAGACATCCCTTAATTTCATTTTCACTGTTATTCAATGTGCTGACAGAAAGCTATATCCATCGCCTTTATCTGTTTTAGCATTCCCTGGCAATGGCAGTTTTGTGACCATAGTAGTACAACAAGCAGTTGTATACATAGGCTTGGTTAGTATGTATTTCAAATCTTAAGCTGTGTTATTTTAAAGGATGATCGCAATGCTAATCTCGAACCATGTTTTTTTTTCCATCTTTGGATGAGTTGTAGGTTTTGAATTAGCAGCTTTTGTTTATAAATCCAGGAGATCTGAAAAGAAAACCCGATGTTCATTACATTATTCTGGTGGTGTTTGAAATTCTCTCTAGCAATTACTTTATAAAAGTGGGGTTTGCAACTTAGTAATAGTAATACTCTTCTAATTCTATACAGTGGTGTACACCTCTTTCTGACTACATGTAGTAACATTTGAAAATGTAACCAAAAGTTGTTAATCATTACAGAGTGATTGTTATTTAATAATGTTAATGAGTTTTGGTCCATGTTGGGGTCAATCAATTCAATAATCCAGAATGGTATGGGTATTTTGCACAATGCTGCCAACAATGGTCAATGTGATAATGCTCTTCTTCCATTTAAAAAAGTATGGTAACTTGTTGACCATTACATTAATAACTCACACATATATTCATCTGTGTTAAATCCAGCCCTGTCTGTCACCACTACTAATCGGTTTAGGTTTGCAATAAACAGGCTAGGGTCAAAGGAAGCATACACATTATTCTTGTTGCTACTCATAGTATACCAGATTCGGACCTCAAGATTTCGGGGGGGATGTCATGACCACTAGGCCACTCCATCAGTTTTAACAAAGATGCAAAAGTTACAATTTGTTTCTATGCTAAGGTGGAATTAATACCATTCAATGATTCATGCATTGCAATAGCGTCAAAATTGTCTGTAAACTTCGCCGTTATTTTGCAAACATGTTTCACGAAATTACAGCACATGTTTTATGTTACCAATACCATGCTACACGACATTCACGCGATGTGATGGCTGTGAATGTGATATCTATTTACAACATACAAGTTAAGTAGAAGAACAGTAATTTATTGATTTAATCTCTCCAAATCTCTGTGCAGTTCAAGTATAGCTATCCAAGAAGTAGTTAAATTCACTCCTGAGCAATTGATGGATAAAGGTATGAAATAGATGCTGCTCCAAAAATAACATAAAATGTATAAATTGTTCAGCGCTTGTCATAATTGGCGCAGTAGTATAAAGTGGTTAGAACATCAGCCCTGAAATCGTGAGTTCCTGAGTTTGAATCTCCACCAAGGCGTATTTGTTCCCTTTGGTGCCTCTTGAATATAGAGGGAGCAAACAGGAAGTTATCACAGCAAAAGTCAAGCGTTAAATGAATCTGTCAAGGTTTCAGGCCGCCTTCACTGTACTGAGTTCGGTACATGCTTCTAAGCCCTATCTTTTCAAACATGGAGCCACGTATAGTCGTAGATAGACGACAGGTTTAAGTACAGTCAACAGTGTGTGGTTGTGAACAGTTATCATTGTTTTGTCGCTAAAACGTTTTGACTTATGTAACTTTGTAACTGATTTCTAATTTATTTCCATTGTTCATCAAGAAACTGATGACAGACAAGCTGTTGGAGTAAGAGAAGAGGGACAACTCACAAGGGTCAAAATGGTGGCCGCCTCCGGAAGAACTCAGGTATGTTTTTAAGTTTGTAGAAGTTAAGTGGTCCTGGGATTTTGTTTACCCCTTTCGCTACCCTCCCCTGTTTGAAGATAACTGTGAATAGACGTCTTACGGAAATAACTTTTGTCCCGATGTTTGGTCGGTGTGGTAGATGAAGAGCTCATTTTACAAGGACAAGCTTTTCAAAACAAGGCGAAGAATGCACCACACTTCTTATCAGCTTTATCCTGCGATCAGAACAAACAAATAACTCTAATATGTATGTTATGCAGTCGGCGCTCATATATAATTATATTATAATACCCTTTTCTTTCAAAACTATGCACATCAGAGCCGATTGTTTGCAGATCAGTGGAAGTGTTCTCTAAGCACATGTGTTTTATGAAACTCACGTCACATCAATCAGAACATGTTGAGAGGGATCACTATAGCACATAGGCCAGCAATCATCGGGAACTCTGATAAACTTGTGAACGTTGATCATTTACAGAAAGTGGCATAGTATTGTGCACACGCTGCATAACATACACATCAGAGTTAGTTGTTAGTCCCGATCACAGGATAAACCTGTTCAGAAGCTTAATACTTGTTTCGTCTAAGTTTGAAAAGCTTGACCACTTAAAAGAGGCTCTTAGTCTTACTCTAATAGCAATAGACTTGAAAATCCTGAAAGTTATTTCTGAACATCGTCTATTAGAAAACTCTTGCTGGAATGGTAAATGGTTCGGTATTTTGTGCACCTTCTGGTACTGTATAAGTTAAAACGTACATGCTAGCCTAAACAATAGCTCAAACGCTGTTTTACACACACAGCAATATAATATTACTTGTGTCTCTAAGTTTATGTTGAGTTAATTCATTCATGATTTACAATGACCGTTTGAACAGCAAAATTACTTATGGTTGTGTGTTACTGTTAGCAATACACTGTATGAGCTCCAGCCTTCACTTTCTATTGCAGGAAGAAAATTTGAGATAAGGGTTGTGTGTTCTTCAGTCTGGTTGTGAAAGTTATGTTTTTGGGTGTGTGCTATTTGTTTGTGTGTGTGTGTGTGTGTGTGTGTGTGGTTATTTGTTTATAAATGAATGATAGTGTGTTCCCTTTGAGCGAATGTAGGGAGCTCAATACAACAAACCTTCGGGTTTGTTTGAAAAAGTTTTTATATCTTTGTAATTCCAGAATGTTTTGTTTTTTCCAGTGCAAGACAGACAGTGTTTTGTCCGATGGTGGCCACTACTTGTGATACTGTCTTCCAATCAGGGCACAACAAGGCTGGGATAAAAAGACATCAACACAGGAAGTTCTAGTATCACCACCAGGCAGTAGCTGTGAAGATTGATGTTAAAGCCCTCAGACATGTTCAGTTTTATTTTAAGAGCCATAGAGGACTACTATGGACAAACAAGGGAAGATACAGTTTGGTAAACACTCACTGTACATTTTTCATCAATTCTATTGTCTAACTCTATATGTTCGTGGTGTATTTTGCAGCTTTTATGGACATGTTAGTTCAAACTTTGTCTTTTGGGGGGATTTTCAAGTGATGTATATTGATATACAGCTTCTTATTTGATTTCACACAGTGGTCTAAATAAATGTACAATAGAACCTAGCTTTCTGAGACCACCATAGAATTGATCTCCTCCCCTAACAGATGTCTTTACTCTCTTCTTGTGTTCCCCAGAAAACTGAATTTATTTATGTATGAGAGTGTAATATCTTCTTTCCCGTGTGAAAAAATTGTCACAAGGGAAAGTTTAGACACAGAAAAGCAGGGTTTATTTATTTTTAGTACACCTTGATCTAAAAATAAATAAACCCTGCTTTTCTGTGTCTAAACTTTCTCTTGTGAATTTTTTTTTTCCATTTTTTTTCTCACATTTTTTAGTACACCTTGATCTGAGTGATCGACAAGAAGAAGAAGAATAAGTACACCTTGATCTCCAAAGTGTCCTTCATGGCTAGGAGTGCAGCATAAATACTTTCCAAACATCTCTGTACCGGAATATCACAGTGGTACTTGCCATGAAAAAACACCCCTATGGTCCAGCCAAAAATGTCCCTACATTGCAGGCGGCCTGTCATGACATGTATAATGTTACTGAAGATAACCAAAAAAGGGAATTCAGGTGTCCAGTCCTTTATTGCAAGGTTTCTTCTTATCATAGGCTGTTCTCATATGGCAGGTGCAACTATTTTATCTCTGCGGCAAGCTTGGCAATGTAGCAGAAGCTAAATACACTTCTGAGTTTTGAATTTTAATACCCCATGCATTTACTGTAAAAAGTTGGAAAGGTTTCTCCATGTAACTCTATTGTCTGAATGATCTCCTGCACCTTATTGATTTTACCTGATGCTTTTTTAATGACTATGTACACAGTCTATGATGCATACGTGTTATAATCGGTTTGTTTAGTACACTGTTGACTGTATCACACTTTTCAGTCACTGGGACCGAGAGACATCAGAAAATAAATTGCTTGGAAGGGCCCTTTTTGTTTTTAACAGAATGAAATATCCTATTGTGTGAAAAGACAATGAACATTTATTTGCTCTGTGTGTGTCTGAACTTGGCTGCTGTATCAATAGACGAATTCCTGAATAACTTTGTTGGGTTTATATGGGTTGTGAAAGAGTGAGTACTCTTGCTTTTGCTCAGACAAATATAAACATGTGGTTTCTGTACACGTGTTTCAGAGACACCCTCTCACTAGTGACTGGCCACTAATGTCAAGTGAGATATTTCCCCATGTGACATAGGCCAGTCACTAGCGAGGGTGTGTCTCATACTTGTACATGTGTAAAGGAACCACATGTCAATATTTGTCGGAGCAAAATGAAGACTCTTGAGTACTCACTCTTTTACAACCCATACAACCCAGAAAAGTTATTTCCACAATTCATCTGCATGTATTTCCCCCTTTTTCTTGAAGAAAGATGGCACTGTAGATGTAATGAGTACCCGGACTCCACTGTATATATGCATTGGTTATTTTGACATCACATAGTTTCTGTCATCTTTGTGACTTTGTATCTTGTTGAAGGGAGAACATTACCACTTTATTGACTTCTGGGCAGTCCTTTTGAAGTACATACATGTACTTCAATTTACAGCAGGTGTTATACATTAGTTTGGATCCTTGTGAGATTATTTTTGGGGGGTTGATTCGACTTAGAGGCTTTACAAAATGTTTCTGAGTTTTTGTTGGTTTACTTCATGTGCACATGCTTATAGTTTTTCCTTTGCCCATTATTGATGCCTTCAGTATAGTTTACTCACACCTAATTATGAACGTTGTACCAATGTTGTTTTGTGAAAATACACTACTGGAGAATACTGTTCTTCTTCATAGTTCACTCTAACTAAAAAGTCTGAACAGATTTGGTGATTTACAATAATCTTAGTCATGAGCACCAGTTGACTATGATTATTGTAAATCACCAAATCTGTTCAGACTTTTTCATGGAATATTGTCTTTTTAGACTAACACTAAAACCTAGTAGCGTGGCTACTTCTTGTATTGGCTCAATTATGTTTGGTTGTTGTTGATTTTTCCTTAATTATAATGTGGACCTAGAGAATGTCCAGAGAAGGGCAACAAGGATGATTGGAAGTCTGAAGGAACTGTCATACTCAGAAAGGCTTAGGATCCTGGGAATTCCTTGTCTCCAGCATCGTCGGCGCAGGGGTGATATGATTGACACTTTTAAATACCTCAAAGGTATATACATTACCCAGAAACCCAATCTACACAGACCCCCACCCACTGAAAGGGACATGAGAGGAAACAGTTTTAAACTTTGCCAAGTCGAAAGTAAGGAGTGCCTTCTTCGCAGACAGAGTTGTCTTAGACTGGAACACCCTGCCCGACAATGTTGTGACAGCTGATAGCGTTAACTGCTTTAAAGCACGACTGGACAGCCACTGGAAAGACACATCAAGTGTCTACACACCAAGCTGCTACTAGCCCCCCCGCGTATGCAGCTTACTTTTGTGGATCGGCGTACAGGTTTTTAACCTAAATCGTCGTACAAGTACATTATAGGACCTGTATCATTTCCAATGTAATTATTTTATCCACATTTTGAGAATCGCAAAAGACTTCATCGGAAAGAAATGTTACATTTTTTTCTGTTCAATACATTATGTCTATGTATCTCCCTTGAGCACAAGAGAAGGTCGGTGTTCTCTCTCATTATGGCATAGAAAAGAAACCTGTCAACATAAGTTTTACCTAAAGCAGAAACGACTACTGATCAAAACATCTGTTTATGACACATGCTTATCCATTTTGTGTTTTGCAAAAGACTACACATCAAGTTCTTTTGTATATTGTGTGTACCAAGTTGTACGTTAATTCTTTGCTTTAAAAATTAAGGATGGTTGTTTGGAGATGGCAGAAAAGTTATGTGTCAGCCTATATGAGTACGTGTAATACAAATGACTGTGTGTATGATTGATTAAACTTCCAATGTTATTCCCCTGCCAAGTCAGTCACTTTACATTTGTTCTCAGTTTTGCTGTCAAATAGACGAATTCCGAAAATAAATGTCGGGTTTGTATCGGTTGTGGGAGAGTGACCTTTTCTTGCAAAACTTCTGACAAACATTGGAGGGGCCAATCACTAGTGATGGGTGTGTTGGAAACATGTGCTCTGGTCCATGTGACACACCCCTCACTATTGATTGGCCCCTCCTTTGTTTGTCATAGGTTTTGCAAGAAAAGGTCACCCTTCCACAACACATACAAACCTAAAAGCGTTTTTTTCTTCTAACTCGTCTATTCAACATGGTACTTTTGGCAGGTAAATGAACATGTCAGAGAAAGGTTTTGCAAGCTTTACTTATTAAATCAGTTTTACTGAACTTGTTTGTTGTGTTGCCAGGTTGTCTTTTCTCTATATCTCTCTGATTATGGGTGAAGTGCACAACAAGCTCCAGTGGGTAAAGGCTCACTCCTTCTAATGAAAACAATTTGAGATCCAAGCAATCTCTAACCTAGTTATATAGGATAAGATCATTATTCCACTTGGACACATTCAAAATCAATACCTTAACTACTTGTGCTGATTTGGATTTTGTTTGAAATAATTTCTTGAAGGCCATTGGTTTGTTTTAATGACATTAATTAGTCAGAAAATGTCCACTGTTGACAGAGAGCACCTAGGCTGTTCATTTTTGGTTTGTGTCTTAAACTGGAGAGATGGTTTTATCTCATTTAAGAGCCTGGCCATATTTGAGATAGTGATACATGTTATCAATGAAGGAGTGTGCCTTTAACTGCAGGAACTAACTTGCACTCTCTGTCTCTTATTTCATATATTTTGAAATTGGAACTTAAATGAAGCATGGGCTTGAAAGCAAAAATATTCCTCCTCAACACCCGAAAGGTTGACATCGCACACACAAGCACGCACGCAAACAAACACACACACAAAGTGTGCATTTTTAAGATGCCTGCTTTCACCTGTAAGACAGCATTCTGCATTATAAACACATGTACAGTACCCGGCGAAAGAACAGTTTCCTTCACGCCCACAGTTGCAAGTGATTTTTCAAATTGTAAAATATGAACCAGATAAGGTAAATTAAAAAGAAAAACAGATTCGTGGAGGACATTTTACTGGCTCTAGGATTAGTGCATCAGCATAGTATTTAGTCGTTTTTGTTTTTTACTTTTCATAAATTGGGTTATACAGGGAAGGGGTCAAGCGAGTCGTGAATGCATGCAAAACGTGTCACTTCACGTGACACGCTACAAACATCGTAAAGATGCTCTTTTTTTTTTAACAAGGCAAAGACACTTGTGGAGGCAATTCATTTTTCAACAAGATCATTACATTAAAATTATTCGCCAAAGCGTTTAATACTCCAGCAAATGAGCATAGATCACTTAGTGTTAAAAAGGGTTGTTTGGCAAAAGCTCATTCGCACGAAATCGACGTTATGATTTCTTTGAAAACCAGGTGCTATTTGTGGCCAAGTGTCGGGTCTACACGAACAGACTCAGACTATGACTAGAAAAAAAATCCTGCGCTTTGTTTTTCTTTTTTGTGTGAACATCGATCGATTAGCGATAGTCATTCGTATGCAAGTACTATGAAGCCAAACGCATTCTTCCCCCCTCCCTTAACACATATTTACAGACACATGCACACAAATACACGCACACACACACACACACACACACATCCATACACAGATAAACAAAGTCGCGAAGATGTCACGCAAGAGCGCTTCGCAGTGCTGAAATGGACGCCAACCGTGTCACTTTGATGATCGCTGTTTGTCTGTCATTAAATATTAAAAGTTATCATCTTTCTCACATGCTTCAAAACAACAGACACAGAGACAAAGACACGCACACACAAACACTGACTCAAATTTACACCGCCACACACCCACACACGTGTGTGTGCGCGTGCGCGCTCGAACACACTCACGCGAACGCACACGCGGATAAGACTGTTGTTTTTGTTCAAACCTAAACACAAACACATCAGTTTATTCACACAGACTGAATACCAACACACACGTGTGTTTGTTTGCGTGTCAGTGCCGGAGTCATGTGTGTGCGCGTGGGTGCGTGTGTGTATGCCTTCGTGTCAGTGTCAGTGTCAGTTTGTCAAGTTGTTTGTTGTGTGGGTGCCTGCTGGCGGGCGGGCGTGTGTGTGTTCGTGCGTCCATGCGTGTGTGTGCGCCGCAGTGTACTCAAGCCAAGCATTATTTATTTATTTGCTGTTGCTTTTCGGGTCCAGCGGACCCGATAATAGGCCAAATCAGGACCCCCGGCAAGCCAAGCAACATTCCTGTGTACTGCACGTGGTTGTAATACAATCAATTATGTTTTTCTGTCTTATGTTTTATAAGTTGACCTAGCAGGTCGGAAAACTGAACTTCTTACATGTATTTATGTCAGCCTCAGTGCAGCCCGCACCAGGCCAGGCTAACATAGCACAGTGTCCATCAGTGACTGGCATCGCGGCGCCGACAACTGAACAGGCAAACTGACTGACTTAAGAACAAGAAGAAATTACAGATTATGTTTCAACATATTACTGAAATCTTAGCACGGTCTAACTTGTACGACCAGGGCCAATGGCAATGCGGAAAAGTAAACCAGTCAGACAGCAGTGCCAGTGTCGGTCAACGCCAGAAATGAGACCTGCAGTGAGCTGTCCCGCCGCGGAGGCTACTCGGTGTGGCCATAGACCAATGGTCTATGCTATGGTGTGGCGTAGTGGACCAACACGCGGAATGCCGAATGGATATGACCGGCCCGGGGTGTCAGTATCATTCTGAACACATAACGGCCTCAATCAATCGAGCCTCGCTGAGAAGTTGTTCTGAACACATAACGGCCTCAATCAATCGAGCCTCGCTGAGAAGTTGTTCTGAAACAATCGAGCCTCACTCAGTGAGAAGTTGTTCTAAACACATAACGGATCCTCAATCAATCGAGCCTCACTGAGAAGTTGTTCTGAACACATAACGGATCCTCAATCAATCGAGCCTCACTGAGAAGTTGTTCTGAACACATAATGGATCCTCAATCAATCGAGCCTCACTGAGAAGTTGTTCTGAACACATAACGGATCCTCAATCAATCGAGCTTCACTGAGAAGTTGTTCTGAACACATAGTAACGGGTCCTCAATCAATCGAGCCTCACCGAGAAGTTGTTCTGAACACATAACGGGTCCTCAATCACTGAATCCAGCCTCACTGAGAAGTAGTGTTCTCAGTGAACACATAACGGGTCCTCAATCAATCGAGCCTCACGGATGAGAAGTTGTTCAAAACACATATCTGTCAGTGTCTGTCCCATTCACTATCCCGAAGACCGTAATATTCAAGTCAGTGTAGTGTCCAGCCAGTCCACTTTAGATATCGGGGCCGCGGACACTTGAGCTCAACTGTTCAGTTGTCGCAATATATTGCTAGGATCGTGCGTTTAACTGACTGAGTATTGCATGGACAACTCAGTGAATACTGTTGAACGGGAACTTGAGAATATTAATGTTCTCAGTACAGGCACAACTTGAGGTTGCGACTCTTAAGGACTAGCCTGAAGGACTGATATGATAATAGCCTTGAACGGGACCGGCGTGGATGCGGCCGTCAGTCATAACGGTGACAGTAAGGCTGCATGGCTTCAGACCCCCTCCCGCAGGCTTCATCAGCCCCAACCGCCTTGCATGCTTAAAATACCGTCAGTTTATCAGCAAAACGAAATAATATAACTGTAGTTTTCACGGTTCATATGTCTGCCGGCCCATTCAGAAAGACTGCAGCCCCGGGGTCAGTCAGCGCGCTGCGTGCCTGCGCAGCGGTTACCTGACATAATGATAAACTGACTGACCGTGAGACAATCTGAAAGGCGAATTGAATTTAATGACACTCAGTAGGGAGATTCTCAGCGGCTTTTTAAAATTTAATTGTATTTCATGTTGTTGCTTGTAAATGATTTTGTCGGCGCAGTGTCGCATGAGCACGGTCGCCTGAAATACTCCCAGCGGTGGGATAAGCCACCCCAAAATGAATACTGATGGTGTCAGTCCTAAGTAAGCAGGCACCTGGCCTGGAGTTCTTTGCAAGTTCAGTCTTCTTGCCGCAACACACCTGGCAGCTTCGACTGATCACACTGCTTTCACTGACGACTTGTATATGACGACATTTATCATTCTAAGCGGACTCGAAGCAGACGTACGTATAATCAGGTTACAGCAGAAGTGCATTCAAATACCTGTGGTACAGGTACGTGTGCAAGATATTCTGTTATGTACTATACCTGAATGGGGTCGGTGCCGACTGCAGCAAGCTGTTCATTTTAGGCCCTGTAGTGGGGCTCGTATGTTGCAGACGCACTCATAAATCATTCACATCTTGCAACAAACACCATACTTTGTGATATTGTTCCTTATAATTATTTAAGGGATTTCAGATACAGAGCCACTTCAGAAATCGTTTTTTTTGTCTTTGATAGGGAATAAAAGGCTGCATTTACAGCAGACGAAATTCGTACCAAAAGCGCTCAGCAGTAAATATTCCCAACTCAGCAAATGTAAAATTCAATGGTTTACCATGCACCAGAAGTTGTCTGCTGATAACACATGCATGACATAAATACTCTTATGGGTATTTTTGTGTTCTGGTATTTAATTTGATCGTTTTTAGAATGTTATATATCCGCAGCATGAAAATTCAAGATGGCGGCCTCCGCAACATTGCGTGTTTTGATTTGAGCGAAAGCAACGTTTCTGAAGGTAAGTTTTCAAGAATACGCATCCATTCACCAATGTCACATCATTTTACTGTTTAATTCTCCCCTGGGGTCTGTTATTCATCGGGTGAAGCGCTGAAATGCAGAGACTTTGTTTAATCTTGCAATAGCTCATCAGCTGGATTGTGATGCTGATAGATCTAGATCTATCTGTTGATTACAAGTAAGGAAATCATGATCTTAAACAGATTAAACGAACTTTGAATAAAAGGCGAGGAGAAAGAGATTGTTCATGGTATGATAAACGATTAGTCCTGCCTACGTTAAGGACTTCCATAAGATGGGGAGGGGTAGAGTCAAAAACTGAGTGAGGGTAGGCCAGATAGTAGGATGACCAGCTGGAGATAAAAACACTCCACTCCCCATGTCTTTACAGTGTTGTGATCAAACTTTCAAAGACGGTAGGTAACAGACAAAAGCATACAGTGTATGCTAATCAAATGAGATAAGTGGTTTTGAAAAATGAAGAGGTACCGCTCTTTGAGTTTTACAATTTTGGTTTGTTGCTTGTTTCTCATCCTTTTGCTTATTTGAAGTTGACCGTGCATTGGTGTGAATTTTATTTTTACAGGATATATACAAGAGTTACACCACATACCGGTTCCTGGGAACAAGCGTTCTGCATTTATTCCGGTGCCACAGAAGGGAGCCGATTTCACTAGTATTGTACTACTGTATCAAGGTTTGTTACCTAATACATCTTAACAGTAAGATATTTTTATTTGTATTAATTGGAACATGTTTGCACATCATTTGTAAGCGACCTCTGTGAATTTGATGGGTTTAACGTACGAACCCTCACTATGGTCAACATTCTGTTAGCGACTGTTTGAAGCGAATAAATGTAGCGGTCAGAAAGATTCCAGAATCACTGGGTCACTGGAAACTGTGTTTGTTTGTTTTTTAACCTGAAACAGTAAGAATTATACGAATTCATGAAATACAATTTTCTTTCATTTTGGTCTGTTGTGTGAAGACTTGCTAACCCGGCTTTGACCGACTCTCTGAGATAGTAAACATTATTCAAATACATTCAAATAAAAATGTCACTTTTCATCTTTTGTGTGAAGGGTACCCCAGGCTGATTTCCTGCACCATGGATGTAGAGGAGGCCAGACAGTCTGCTTCTCATTCCAGCTGTGTTGCGTTTTTTTCTGCTCGTGAAGTGTATCGCCACATTGGCCAAGAGAAGTCACCCTGTCTGCCCAATTTGCATAGCCTTACAGGCTGTGACACTATGTCGTTCTTCAATGGTATTGGGGAATCAGAAGGCTTGGGAAGTATGGCAAGCATTTGAAGACGTCACTCAAACTTTCTTCAGCCGGTTGTCTGCTCCTCTTTGTAAGCTGAGTACCACTGACAGGGCAGCACAAGAGCTTTTTGGTGTACATCTGTAGGACAAAACCAGCAACGTACTGGGTGTAAACAGTGCTAGACGGTACCTCTTTAGTAAAAAGAGCTGCCAAATTGACCATAATCCCCTTACAAGTGAGGTGCTGCTGCAGGACATGAGATTGAGAAGAGCCATCTACCTATTAGACTTCCAAACTCTGTGGGCTGGCAGTTCAAGGCTGGAAAGTGGGAGTCATTCTGGACGAGCTTTCAAGAGGTATCCAGCGTGTGCCGAGAACTCATGAGGTGTGCCTGCAAGAAGAGCTGTACAACAAAACGCTGCAAATGCTGCTAAGAAGGACTGCAGAGCACAGCTCTCTGCAAATGTGCTTGCATGCCTGTGAAAACTGTCAACATCTAAACTGTGCAAAAATATTATTGCACCCATTTTCATACCCCAACTCAAACTTTTATTCCTGTGTCATTTTATTCAAACTGTCTATGCCATTAAAGGCTCGCATCTTCGCTATCTGGCACATTTTTTTTTAACATCATCATTTACGCCGTCAAAATAAGGATACCCTTGACGTGACAAAGAGATGTGACAAAAACTTCGGGTACCTTTTAAAAAGCCGACGACAATTCCTGAGGCACAACTGGGTCACTGTTGTATACGAAGAGAAAGTCAACTTGATTATCCATCCAGAACAGGTTGTTTTATTTCGCCATCTTGCATATTTCTAGTGTTGTGCCATTGTATTTACTGATGTATGTGTCGATCTCACGGATGAGATGTTTATGTGTCAAATTTGAGGGATACCCAAGTCAACTAAAATCCATGTATTTTAGCAATGACCAAGTGGGTTGCGTTGAAACTTTCAGGAATGTGTGTCTACGCACGAGGCGTAGTTCAACCGTTTGAGTACACTTTCAAATCTTCACGAAATAATATTTTAAAAACTGCCACAGGGCTTACTGTTGGCTTACATCCCACATATTTTTGACTTCGCATGTATATATGACAGATGGTTGTTTCAAGTACTGCCAAAGTTTCTTTTGAGTATAGACACTTGCCGGAATGTGCTAGTTGTGTAAACACATGAGAACAAACAACGTTTTCGAAATACAGCGATTATGAATTTTAGTCGACTTTTGAGTTGATACATTACATTTTTATCAGTTTTATTTTGGGGGTAGCCTTATTTGGGCGGCGGTCAAATAACCCATGTAAAGGCCACCTTTTATCTTAAAAGTGTTCCAGTTAGCCAAGTTGAGTGCCCTCAATAGCATACATTGAATATAACAGCACAGGAATGAATGTTTTCGTTTTGGTATGAAAATTGGTGCAATATATTTATTTTTGCACAGTTTAGGTAATCCACAAATTCTTCAACCCTGCCACCCACACCGTCCAATCATTCTCTGCACCAACAATACATGTATTGTTTGTTTAAAAATGTGTTTGTGTTAGTTTCTATTGCAAGAGAATGTCTTGTAGCATCAAAAATGCCTAAATACCCTTTTATTGGCGGCCATTTTGAAAATTGTAAAAAAACTACTGATTTCTTAATTTTTTCACGGTGGCTCTGTATCAGGTTTTGTTAAGCAAAAGCAAATGTCCATTTACGCCAAATTTGCTGTTAATCACATGTAGTGAAATATGCCTAACATACCCAACCGTTTACACTGGCGGCCATTTTGAAAAATTGTTTAAAAACTACCCATTTTTTTATTTTTCGCGATGGCTCTGTATCAGGTTTTGTTAAGCACATAAAACTCTTCATATTTGCTTAATTTGGTGTTTGTTGCATGATTTGAATGATTTTGCAACATAGGAGCCCCACTACTGCGGGTCCGTCCGGGCATCTTGGTAGGCTTACCTCCTAATCACGCTGTTATTTTCATCAGCTCTGACAAAGGTGTCCAATTACGAACTCCTTTTCCATTATGTCTGTGTGAGTGTTGAGTGGTTGTGTCTCCTGGTGATCTTTTTCAGTCAAGTGTTTCTGAACTTAGTTTCAAACTTTCATGACTATAAATATAAGCCTGCGAAATGTATTCACATTCACTGACGGGCATCTGAATATCATGTAGTGTCGTACTACATTTGGGCCAAAATATTCTGAAATGAAAGTGCTCTTACGTGGCAGACATGCAGTTACTTGATATGATCCTAAGTAATTTGAGAATCACAATGACGGAAAGTACACCCTTCTGACGGGCATCACATTGTGGGTACAACCATACTTTTGCACTCTACACTGATACTCACAACTGCATGGACACTTTTTCATTTCTTGTACACAGGTGACTTTGCAGTTTCCTCGTTTCGTATCGCGGCAGTGTTGGCTGACCTCAAAAACTGGAATGCTGTAATAATGGAGTCTTACATACTCAAAAGACCGAATTGGCCTTCTTCGGCATTCATATTGACTTCAAGGTTAATGCAGTTTTTTAGAGAGAGAGAGAGAGAGAGAGAGAGAGAGAGAGAGAGAGAGAGAGAGAGAGAGAGAGCACACACATCTGGACGCTGGTAGTCTATGCAGATTTATTTACTCCGACAGTGACACAATGCATCAACATCTTCTGCGTAGGACTTTTTCCTTGATGAAGTTACTGCAGACAACATATACACACCACCCTACACTGATACAATGTATTCACAACTGCATGGGCACTTTTTCTCGATCAGCCACTGCAGTCAACACAGACTGCACAATACCACACCATCTGCGATACCTTTAAACAATACGTTTATACAGTAATAATATACATTACTGCATATCTTTTCTATTTTCGTTTTTAAACGTTACCTGTAGGTTTCTAAATAAAACCTGGCTTTACAAAATCAAGTTTGTGATCTTCAGCAGCGTAGTTTAATGCATGTGGTTTTTTTTTATATTTAGTCAAGTTTTGACTAAATATTTTAACATCGAGGGGGAATCGAAACGAGGGTCGTGGTGTATGTGCATATGTGTGTGCGTGCGTGCGTGCGTGCGTGTGTGTGTCTGTGTGTAGAGCGATTCAGACTAAACTACTGGACCGATCTTTATGAAATTTGACATGAGAGTTCCTGGGTATGAAATCCCCGAACGTTTTTTTCATTTTTTTGATAAATGTCTTTGATGACGTCATATCCGGCTTTTCGTGAAAGTTGAGGCGGCACTGTCACGCCCTCATTTTTCAACCAAATTGGTTGAAATTTTGGTCAAGTACTCTTCAACGAAGCCCGGGGTTCGGTATTGCATTTCAGCTTGGTGGCTTAAAAATTAATTAATGACTTTGGTCATTAAAAATCTGAAAATTGTAAAAAAAAATAAAAATTTATAAAACGATCCAAATTTACGTTTATCTTATTCTCCATCATTTGCTGATTCCAAAAACATATAAATATGTTATATTCGGATTAAAAACAAGCTCTGAAAATTAAATATATAAAAATTATTATCAAATTTTTTTTTCGAAATCAATTTAAAAACACTTTCATCTTATTCCTTGTCGGTTCCTGATTCCAAAAATATATAGATATGATATGTTTGGATTAAAAACACGCTCAGAAAGTTAAAACAAAGAGAGGTACAGAAAAGCGTGCTATCCTTCTCAGCGCAACGAATACCCCGCTCTTCTTGTCAATTCCACGTGTTCTGTGAGTTCGACAGCTACTTGACTAAATATTGTATTTTCGCCTTACGCGACTTGTTTAAGTCTCATTCACTGTGATGCTGAAAGTCCATAAAAGTATGCTGAATATATTTTGTGTTTTATTTTTCTCTGTCACTTGAAATCTTCATGTTATGATGCTTTCAACATATTTGTACAAGAATATTTATTTAAGTCTATGGCACCGACAGGTTCTTAAAGCGAGATGGCACAAACGTTGGGTCAAAACACATCCTTCTTTGTTTTCTGCGCATTTGTAGGTTCTTTGAACACCACACAAATCATTGTGTGGTGTAATTATCATCCTCTTTTTTTGCAATTAACTGATCATTTTCAAAGTACATGTATTGTATTTACTGTTGACACCATATTGAAAACTTTAGACGCTGTTTTCTCATTGGTAAAGAGTCGACTAGTCATCTTCTAGACTTTGTCAGATCTTACTTTCACCAGAAATGCGTTTTTATACAGTAACAGACCGGCACGGTGGCCTAGTGGTAAGGCGTCTGCCCCGTGATCGGGAGGTCGTGGGTTCGAACCCCGGCCGAGTCATACCTAAGACTTTAAAATTGGCAATCTAGTGGCTGCTCCGCCTGGCGTCTGGCATTATGGGGTTAGTGCTAGGACTGGTTGGTCCGGTGTCAGAATAATGTGACTGGGTGAGACATGAAGCCTGTGCTGCGACTTCTGTCTTGTGTGTGGCGCACGTTATATGTCAAAGCAGCACCGCCCTGATATGGCCCTTCGTGGTCGGCTGGGCGTTAACCAAACAAACAAACAAATACAGTAACAGGCTTTTTGTGAATTACATGATTTTAGAAATTCTGTCAAAAACTTTCTTTTATTTTTGAAATTTATGTTGTAAACAAAATGTTGTTGCTTCTAGAGACCTGTTTAGAGTAAAACAAAACATACTTCAAAGTTGTAAGTTCATTTTTCCAGAAGATGAATGTTTCCACAAAACTACATGTTTAATCCCTAAAAAGGTCCACTTTGACCCATAATTCAATATAACGTTTTAGAACAAGAAACACCTTTTCTTAGAATTGTTATGAAGAACCTTGAAATAAGAATTAAAAAGTTTGCCAAAGAATAAAATCTTAAAATCGGAAGGGTCATCTCTGCCTTTAAAAACAAGTGAATTGGGTCATCCTCAGAAATCATAGTCAAAAGAATTACATATGCATTAACTAAACGTGTTCAGAAAGAGAAAGTAAACACATTTAGTATAAAGCCATGGGTCTGCTTTACACAATGATGATACTGGTGGAGGGAGGGAGTGGCCTTTAAAAGTGGTGCATGAAACTAATTTTTGCTCAGCTTACCCAAATCAAATCAAATGCATTCTTGAATTGTTTATGAATCCTTCAGCATTCTGTGTCCAATTTTGTTTGTAGTCATTTGATCTGTCGAGTTACACAATGAAATATGAAATGTATTTGATGACAGCTGTAACATGGAAACTTGAGCACCACTTCTGAGAAAGACCCAAATCCCACAATATGTCACACACTCATCTGTTCTCACATTTGGCAAATCACACACAAAATCAAGAAAGGTAGCTTTTTACTGTTATTTTTTTTTTATTATGAGTTGAAGAATTCACTGTTCTGTGTGACATGTGACAGTGGTGTCTAATCAATAACAGCAGAAAATTCGACTCCTGTAGGAAACATCCGTTCCAGGGGAGGCCAAGGAAGGTAGCATGATCAATCTGTAACAAAACAAACAACACCAAAAGTTACAATGCATTTGTGTTAAACATTCTATTCCAATGTGAGCTATCCTTTTTGTTTAATTAAAGGAATAAAGTGCACCAAGGACTGAGAGCTATAGAGTTTGGGCTGGGGGTTGGAATCATGTTACTGAAAACACCAGGAATACTTAAAATAAGTTTTTGAGCACCGAGTTATTCCAATTTAAAACAGCTGTGTTTATGGTATTGTTTGGACATGAGTATTTATCCCCAAGTTCTTCCGCTGCACCGTGGCTGTTTTGATTTTCTTCCTACTTTCCGACCCTGAGAAGAGCAGCCTACAATTCACATGCTGTTGCTGGACGTATTCAAAATCGCCTAAAGAGCAACAGAGTTTGGTTAGGGTTTGTATTGATGACAACATACATGTATTTGAGGAATACCTTGGAATAAGAGTTTGAACGTTCTAGTATTAACATAAACATAAATACTGTCTTGGGTGGTCTTTCTAGACAATGTATTGAACAATGTTTGTTTACACTGTGCAATGCGCTTTAAACCCAAGTAGCATGGAATATGTGTACGCTGGCCAACTTGCATGTACATGTACTGGTGTGTTCTGCCTAGGTTATAGATTTGACTTCCTGATTCCAACTGTTTTTCATCTCTCAACGCAAGTATGTACCAAATAACAGTTAACACTATATGACACAACCATTCCCACATAAAATCAATTTTATTCATTGGCATATTTACCTTTTGAATACAAGAATATGTACCAAGTTGCATGATTTTGAACCATGGGGAACAGATTGTAAGATTCACACTCAACCCATATTATTCTTCTTCTTTGTTCATAGGCTTAGACTACCACGTTCACTCATATTTTTAGCATGAATGGATTTTTATGTGTATGACAATTTTTACCCTGCCATTTAGGCAACATACGCCGATTTCAGGGGAGGTATGCTGGGTATTTTTGTGTTTCTATAACCCATCGTCTCTGACATGGATTACAGGATCTTTTCCGTGCGCACTTGGTCTTGTGCTTGTATGCACACACGAAGGGGGTTAAATCACTAACAGGTCTGCACATAAGTTGACCTGGGAGATCAAATAAATCTCCACTCTTAACTCACCAGGCGGCAGCGACCGGGATTCAAACTCACTACCTCCTGATTAGGAGGCCGACATCTTACCATATGGATGTTGTGAAGGAATTTTACAATGTTTTTTAGGTTTTTTTAAGTTATATTCTACGTGTAAAACAGCAGGATATGTAATCCTGTTTGGACGTGTGAATGTGTTACAAACAATGCTCTTATTTCTGAAGTTCAAAGGATGATCAAGAGATGTTTTACTCATATGAGTTTGTATGCAAAAGAAACTAAAATTTACACTGGACAAGAAAACAGACTTTCCAGTACAATTGAAGGCTAAAGAAATTCTTGATGGGCAATATCTGGTAATATCTTTGTGTACCTGATGGAATATCAATTAGAATGAATGTGAGTACCATAATTTCTCAGCTAACATCAATTAGGGAATTAGGTGGTAAAACAGCTCAGTCGGTAGTGGCTCTGGCTTCAAAACAAGTTGTTGCTATCTAATGGAAGGGCGCTGGTTCTGTGCGATGCTTAGTTTTAGTGACGAAGAACAGGACGTCACATTCCAAATAAGCACAAATATGTTGCAGGTTGAAGCCGCTGAGATTGCATTTCTTCGGGAGGTTTTCGCAAAAATAGATATTACATGATTTGCGCGAAACATTTGAGAAGCAGACAATCTCTGATATCTCTGTTCGTCTCGTGATAACGTTATTTTGTATGATAACGGTTCACTTGCAAACTATAAAGTATGCAATTAGGTGTGTCAGTGGTAAATGTAAATAGAAATGTGTAATACAGACAAAGCAAACAAATAAACGTGTTTTTCTCGTGAAAATGTTGTGTTGTGCGGGTGTTCACGTAATGTACACAAAGCAAAGTGTGGGACGGACTCTGCTCTGTGATGAAACACTGGCAAGTTCAATACACGAGAAAAACGATTTCGTTATGCGGGCAGCCACGGAGGATGTATGTATTTTTCAAATGGTTGTAAAATAAGTCTTGTATTTATCACCGTTCTATTTTATTTTACTGGCCTTCCAGATACACTTACAAACTTAAAGCACTTAGTTGTGTGTCCTTTGCTCCTTTAACTGATTGTAGCCTGTGAGGAAGTGATGCGTACACATCCTGTGAGAGATTTGCAAGACATACCAAGTGATGACCGACAGCTACTATGTTAGAAATGAGGTGTAAGCAAATTTGAAGATAAATCCAGTTTCAACAATATTAGGAACTTGATACTGAGTGTGGTCAAGAAAGACTCTTTATCTGGTTTTCTGTCTCATCCTTACACCATAAAGTAAGAAGCATATGGATCACATATGTTAAACACAACGATTCATTATGTGTTCTTTGTCATAATTTCTTTGCCTTTGGTATAAGTGTTTTCTTTCTTTTTGCCATATGCTGGGTAAATGGCTTACAGCAACCGTAATACATGAACCATGAGTGACCACTTTTTTTTGCATGCAGATGCAGAGATCTATACACTCAATTACCGGTACACTTACAGACAGTCAGCATGATGTTCACTTGTATTCAGTAGGCTGCATTCCACAGTCACATCACAAAGCTGATGAGATATGTTGTTTTGCACCAGTCAGCCAATGTTCTCCAATATGTGGTTAGCATAGCTGTCATCTTGCAAGCTTCTAAACCAGTGAATGCTCTTCCTACCAGGCAAGGCAAGTAGAACAAACACACCAGGAAGATGTCTGCAACAAAGAGCCACCAAGTTAGATACTAATTGCATTGTGCATCACTCATCCCACCTGCACAACAACCAACACCAGTACTTTACCCCACTAACAAGACATCCCACCAGTACAATACCCCACTGATGCGAGATACCACCACTACCACACCCAACTAACGAGACATCCCACTTACCCTATCAATGCAAGATCCCACCAGTACCACACCCCAATAACGAGACATCCCACCAGTACAATACCCCATCAATGCAAGATCCCACCAGTACCACACCCCAATAACGAGACATCCCACCAGTACAATACCCCACCAATGCAAGATCCCACCAGTACCACACCCCACTAACGAGACATCCCATAAGTACAACACGAGAACCAAGGAGTACCACACCACACTAACACGAGACATCCCACCAGTACTATACCCCACTTACGCGAAATCCCACCAGCACTATAACCCACTAACAATACATCCCACCACTACCACACCCCACAAATGAGACATCCCCAGTACAATACCCCACTAACAGGAGGTCCCACCAGTACCAGACCCTACTAACGAGGCACCTCACCAGTTCAAAACCCCACAAACATGACATACCACCAGTACATAACCCCACTAGCAAGACATACCACCAGTACCACACCCAACTAACAAGACATCCCGCCAGTATTTTACCTCACTAACGAGAGACATTCGAACAATACAATACCCCTCTAAAGTGAGATCCTTCCTGTACCAGACCCCACTAATGACACTTTTACTCGCATTTGGCGAGTAGATGAACATTTCTATTCGCCAGTTACATGCATACTAACCATGGCAAGTACAATACTCGCCACTTTCTGGCCTTAAACCCCACTAACGAGACATCCAACCAGTACTATACCCCGCTAACGCAAGATTCAACCAGAACCACATCCCACTAACAAGACATCCCACCAGTAGTATACCCCACTAACGAGATATCCCCATGAGTACTACTCCCCACTAACGCAAGAACCCATAGATAGTACCACACCAAACTAACATGAGATCCTACCAGTACTTCACCCCACTAACAAGACATCCCACCTGTACTATACCCCACTCACGCAAAATCCCACAAGCACTATACCCAACTAACGAAACATACTACCACTACAACACCCAACAAGTGAGACATCCCCAGTACAATACCCACTAACGCAAGATCCAATCGGTACCAGGCCCCTCTAATAAGTCATCCCAACAGTACTAAACCTCATTAACGCGAGATCCCACCAGAACCACACCCCCAGACCTGTTTACCCTAAACCCGAGGCAAGAGTACTAACGAGACATCCCGTGAGTACCACACCCAAAAAGCATGAGATCCAACCGACACTATACTCCACCAATGCGGGATCCCACCAGTACCATACCCACCAACGAGACATCCCAGGAGTACCCCACCCCACTAACTCGAGAACCCACCAGTACTATACACTACTAACGAGACATCCCACCAGTACTATACCCCACAAACGAGACATCCTGTCTGTACCACACCCCACTAAAAGGCATTCCATGAGCACATCCCCCCAGTACTAACCCCACTTAGAAGTCATCCCAACTTTCTTTCTTTATTTGGTGTTTAACGTCGTTTTCAACCATTCAAGGTTATATCCCGACGGGGAAAGGGGGGAAATGGGATAGAGCCACTTGTTAATTGTTTCTTGTTCACAAAAACACTAATAAAAAAATTGCTCCAGGGGCTTGCAACGTAGTACAATATATAACCTTACTGGGAGAATGCAAGTTTCCAGTACAAAGGACTTAACATTTCTTACATACTGCTTGACTAAAATCTTTATAAAAATTGACTATATTCTATACAAGGGTAAAAGGAGAAACAGAACCGTTAGTCGCCTTTTACGACATGCTGGGTAGCATCGGGTAAATTCTTTCTCGTCCCAATCAATATGGGACTCCCCCTAACCCGGGGGGAGTAAGTCATCCCAACTGTACCACCCCAAACTAATGAGACATCCCATCAGTAGTATACCCCACGAACGAGATATCCCATCAGTACCACACTCCACTAACGTGACATTCCTGATTCCACCAGTACCACACTCCACTAACGAGACATCCCACCAGTACCACACCCCACTAACAAGACATCACACCAGTACCACTCTCCACTAACGAGACATCACACCAGTACCACACTCCACTAATGAGACATCCCATTAGTAGTATACTCCACAAACGAGACATCCTACCTGTACCACACCTCACTAAGGAGGCATCCCATGAATACATCCCCCCCCCCCCCCCCCACTAACATGAGATATCCCACCAGTACTATACCCCACTTACAAGTCATCCCAACTGTGCCACCCCCAACTAATGAGACATCCCATCAGTAGTATACCCCACGAACGAGACATCCCATCTGCAGTAAACCCCACAAATGAGACATCCTATCAGTAGTATACCCCACTAACAAGACATCCCATCAGTACCACAACCCACTAACGAGACATCCAATCAATAGTATACCCCACGAAACAGACATCCCATCAGTGGTATACCCCACTAACAAGATATCCCATCAGTACCACACTCCACTAACGAGACATACCACCAGTGCCACACTCCACGAATGAGACATCCCACCAGTACCACACCCCACTAACAAGACATCCCACCAGTACCACACTTCACTAACGAGACATCCCTCCAGTACCACACCCCACTAACAAGACATCCCACCAGTACCACACTCCACTAACGAGACATCACACCAGTTTCACACTCCACTAATGAGACATCCCATTAGTAGTATACTCCACTAACAAAACATTCCATCAGTAGCATACCCCACTAACGAGACATCCCACCAGGACCACACTCAACTAAGAAGACATCCCGCCAGTGCCTCACCCCACTAACGAGACATCCCGCCAGTACCTCACCCCACTAACGAGACATTCCGCCAGTACCACACCCCACTAAAAAGACATCCCACCAGTACCACATCCCACTAACGAGACATACCACCAGTGCCACACTCCACGAATGAGACATCCCACCAGTACCACACTCCAATAACGTGACATTACACCAGTACCACACTCCACTAATGAGACATCACATTAGTAGTATAGACCGGCACGGTTGGCCTAGTGGTAAGGCGTCCGCCCCGTGATCGGGAGGTCGTGGGTTCGAAACCCGGCCGGGTCATACCTAAGACTTTAAAATTGGCAATCTAGAGGCTGCTCAGCATGGCGTCTGGCATTATGGGGTTAGTGCTAGGACTGGTTGGTCCGGTGTCAGAATAATGTGACTGGTTGAGACATGAAGCCTGTGCTGCGACTTCTGTCTTGTGTGTGGCGCACGTTAAATGTCAAAGCAGCACCGCCCTGATATGGCCCTTCGTGGTCGGCTTGGCGTTAAGCAAACAAACAAACAAAATTAGTAGTATACCCCACCAATGAGACATCCCATCACCAGTACCATACCCCACTAATGAGACATCCCACACCTAACTAACGAGACATTCCACCACTACCAAACGCCACTAATGAGACATCCCACAAATACCACTTATGAATGAGACATCCCACCCCTACCACACGCCACTTATGAATGAGATATCCCCCCACTACCACACCACCCTAACAAGACATCCAAACACTACTATACCCCACAAACGAGACATCCTACCTGTACCACACCCAACTAAGGAGGCATCCCATGAGTACATCCCCCCTACTAACATGAGATATCCCACCAGTACAATAGCCCATTTTCAAGTCATCCCAACTGTACCACCCCCAACTAATGAGACATCCCATCTGTAGTATACCCCTCAAACAAGACATCCCATCAGTAGTATACCCCACTAACAAGACATCCCATCAGTACCACACTCCACTAACGAGACATTCCACCAGTACCACACTCCACTAACGAGACATCACACCAGTACCACACCCCACTAACGAGACATCCCACCAGTATCACACCCCACTAAAAAGACATCCCACCAGTACCACATCCCTTTAACGAGACATACCACCAGTACCACACTCCACTAATGAGACATCCCACCAGTACCACACCCCACTAACGTGACATCACACCAGTTCCACACTCCACTAATGAGACATCCCATTAGTAGTATACCCCACTAACGAGACATCCCATCACCAGAAACATACCCCACTAACAAGACATCCCATCAGTACCACACTCCACTAACGAGACATTCCACCAGTACCACACTCCACTAACGAGACATCCCACCAGTACAACACTCCACTAACGAGACATCACACCAGTACCACACTCCACTAATGAGACATCCCATTAGTAGTATATTCCACTAACAAAACATTCTATCACTAGCATACCCCTGTAACGTGACATCCCACCAGTACCGCACTCAACTAAGAAGACATCATCCCACCAGTACCACACCCCACCAACGAGACATCCCACCAGTACCACACCCCACTAACGAGACATCCCACCAGTACCACACCCCACTAACGAGACATCCCACCAGTATCACACGGTGGACACACCCCACTAAAAAGACATCCCACCAGTACCACATCCCTTTAACGAGACATACCACCAGTACCACACTCCACTAATGAGACATACCACCAGTACCACACTTCACTAATGAGACATCACACCAGTTCCACACTCCACTAATGAGACATCCCATTAGTAGTATACCCCACTAACGAGACATCCCATCACCAGAAACATACCCCACGAACGAGACATTCCACCAGTACAACACCCAACTAACGATTCATTCCACCACTACCACATGCCACTAGTGAGACATCCCACAAGTACCAAACCACACTAACAAGACATATATCCCATCACTACCACACCGCACTCACGAGACATCCCATCAGAACAACACCGCACTCACAAGACATCCCATCAGTACCTCACTGCACTCACGAGACATCCCATCAGTACAACACCTCACTCACAAGACATCCCATCAGTACCACACCGCACTCACAAGACATCCCATCAGTACCACACCGCACTCACAAGACATCCCATCAGTACCACACCGCACTCACGAGACATCCCATCAGTACCACACCGCACTCACAAGACATCCCATCAGTACCACACCGCACTCACCAGACATCCCATCAGTACCACACCGCACTCACAAGACATCCCATCAGTACCACATCGCACTCACAAGACATCCCATCAGTACCCCACCGCACTCACGAGACATCCCATCAGTACCACACCGCACTCACAAGACATCCCATCAGTACCACACCGCACTCACAAGACATCCCATCAGTACCACACCGCACTCACAAGACATCCCATCAGTACCACACCGCACTCACAAGACATCCCATCAGTACCACATCGCACTCACAAGACATCCCATCAGTACCCCACCGCACTCACGAGACATCCCACCACTAACACATCTCCCCAGAACCATACCCCATTAATGAGACATCCAGTCAGTACCATTCTCCACTAACAAGACATTTATCTCTCAAGATTATGGTTTTGTTTATGTATTTCACAGTGTGAACAGCATTGTATGATTAAATGACAAAAATGTAAGTGAGACTGTGCCAAAAGGTGACGTTTTCATGTCAGTATGTCCCAAATGACATCACCAGTACATTTTTCATTCTATCTAATCTGTTTTCGTTCTATTTTTTCTAATAACGTGCGTTAACAATTGATTGCCAACTGGAATGGAAGAGCACAAAAAGTGTAACTTGATATGTAGTTTCTCTAGAGGGAAAAACATCTTCCACTTTCATGTCAGTGTGTCCCATGCAACATACATTTGCCAAACAGCTATGTGCAAGTAGATTATTTGTTAGTGGTATAGAAAATACTGATCAACAATTAAAGTCAGTTTTCACATTCATTTTCTACCTATTTCTTATTTGTTTATTCTGTTGGCAATGGTGAAATGTCAGCAATCGTGTGTCATTCGGGACAGTAGACATGACACCTGACCTTTTGGCACAGTCTCAAGTATAGATGATAGATCTGTTACCCACCCTCTATAAAACCAAAAGAAAAACTATCATTATCAAAAGTATTACTACATACTAAAGCCAGGCATGTGATAATTTGAACAGGACCTTGAGACTGAGAGCGAAGTGATATGGCAGGTACAACATCTCATCCATGGGATCTTGTCTTGCTTGAAGCACTGTCTGAAAAGGAAATAGAAATAAGAAGAAAAAAATGAAGAAGAAAAAAGAATGTACACAACCTGTCAGAATCAACTTTTGACTATTGCAATTCAGATGAAGATGTTTCTGTTTATTATATTCCATAGTCAGGAATGTCGTTAGGCGTCGGACATCGGACATTTTACAAAATCCCCAAATGTCCGATTCACATTGCCGCATGTCGGTCAGATGTCCTATCATTTTAGCCTGAGCGTGGTCATTGTCCGATATGTACTCCATTCCTTCGGACAGCGCGATATTCGTTAATTTTCATTTCAAGATACTTTATCTTCAAGAAGACCGAACGCTCTCGTGTTCAGCTGACACCCGTAGCGCCAAAACCAGCAATCTGGATGCTAGCAACGTAACGCACATATACAGATACAGACACTGAAGTTGCCAGTGCCGCGTGCGGATCTTTTCTTTTGTCGGGAATTCCCAAACCGTTTGCGGTATGCGCCGTTTGGGTATAACCGTCTGGGTGCAGCGCACTGATCTAAAAAATAATAGTGGATTACAGGAGTATGGGAGACAACTCCGACTAAATTTGTCGTCTGCTTTTGTTTTCGATACGAGACGAAGCACTGAATTATGCCGCTGAAAAAAAACCTAAAGCCTGCAAAAGATCAGCATTAGATCAAACTGATCATTTTGTTTTCCAACTTTTATCCTGAAGTTGTTCATGTTGGTTTCTTTTTTGTGGTTTCTTTGAAACTAAACAAATACAACATTATACGCACACTGTGTTGATGTATTTACTATATTATGTGTGTATTCTACAGCGTGGGTGTGTGTGTGTGTGGGCGCATGATCGACATTGTAACAATTCCATGGAATGTGTTATAAGCTGTTTGGCGCAAAATCATAATTATAATGTCCTATTACACTTTCTGAAAGCGGTCAAATGTCCTAGTGATGCTGAAAAACTCAGGACATTTGTCCTATAGGTATGAATTTGTAGCAACATCCCTGCATAGTGCCTTCTTCTACCATAAAACAGGAAAAATAAATAGCCCTCTATATAATATATATTAATTATATATCATTAATTTATATATATAAATGTAATATTGTACATACTATGATTTACACTGCAAGGACTCAGTTTTCAGTTGATGGTCAAGACAACGTCAAATACAAATTAAGCACTGAACTGTCCTGGATCTGGATAACCGGCCTGGGTTGGTGGTTGGCGGGTGCGTCCTGTAAATAGAAAACATATCTTGCGTCCTGTAAATAGGAAACATATCTAAATGTGCATCTAATATTGTACAACATTAAAGGGCAAGTATGAGGCAAGCTCATTTTGAAAATTATTTCTTTCCCCATGCCTATACTGTCATGTTCAAGGGGCATAACTCATTGAGAATGAGATCATGGCGGGGTCCGTTTCACAAGGAGAATAAATTTGCAGCATTTTTGTGAATTTCACCTTTGAGAACTCATATACTTCAAACAAGTAGCAGCAACATCTCCCGCTGCAACTAGGCTTACCATTTTCAACTGCTGTCAACAGCTTGTGGGGCCGAGTCAGTGTTTTGACACAGTGAACATGCCCGCATGCTTCGCCTTTCCGCGAGATTCAACGTGTCTTATAACCAAAATCAGACAAAATTTGAACATTTTTCCCGAATCGCACACCTTTTGGCAACTGTTCGTGTACTTGCTTCAACCCCAATGTTTGAGGTCAGTCCTGACCCTGCCAGCTTAGCAATCTGGCGGTGTTCCCGGCGGCATAAATTAGTCCATCATCAAGCTAGGCCCGACAAAAGTCCGACAGTGAAACAGATGATCATATCATTGAATATAGCCTGGTTTTGTGTGCGTGTGTGTGTGTGTGTGTGCGTGTTTTACATAATTTCGATAAATCCCTCTCTTTCTGTGCGAGAGATCATTTCAGTCTTATCAGTCTTGGTGTTCCACACGGACCCGGACGGAAAGTCTCAGGGACAGTGAGATTTTGAATGAGACTACACAAAACGTAAACATTTTATTTTTTATTTTTTATTGATATGAAATGCTACTTTCCCTTAAAAAACAACAACCAGATCTGTACCGTGTCTGAATTCAATATCAAGAGTACTTTTTAAATTTTTTATTGCAATCGTCAAATATTTACGAAAGAATCGGCACTGTCTCCGATCTGATCGGCTGTAGAGTATATCCTCGGTGAACCTCGGTGATCCTCGCCGAGACGATCGTAGCTTTGTCGTTCGTCGTTGTAAACCAAAGCTGCGATCGAGCGTAGGGTAATATGCCAGGGGACTCAAGTCATCCCCTGACGCTGCTGCGCAGCAGGCGATATTTACGAGTTGACTCCGATCGTAGCGGTGTGCATTGCCTGGTGTCGGCAGGCGTTTGCGCATGCGCTTATGTCGGCCTTCTTTTTATATTTAGTCAAGTTTTGACTAAATATTTTAACATCGAGGGGGAATCGAAACGAGGGTCGTGGTGTATGTGCGTGTGTGCGTGCGTGTGTGTGTGTGTGTGTGTAGAGCGATTCAGACTAAACTACTGGACCGATCTTTATGAAATTTGACATGAGAGTTCCTGGGTATGAAATCCCCGAACGTTTTTTTCATTTTTTTGATAAATGTCTTTGATGACGTCATATCCGGCTTTTCGTGAAAGTTGAGGCGGCACTGTCACGCCCTCATTTTTCAACCAAATTGGTTCAAATTTTGGTCAAGTAATCTTCGACGAAGCCCGGGGTTCGGTATTGCATTTCAGCTTGGTGGCTTAAAAATTAATTAATGACTTTGGTCATTAAAAATCTAAAAATTGTAAAAAAAAAATAAAAATTTATAAAACGATCCAAATTTACGTTTATCTTATTCTCCATCATTTGCTGATTCCAAAAACATATAAATATGTTATATTCAAATTAAAAACAAGCTCTGAAAATTAAATATATAAAAATTATTATCAAAATGTTTTTTTCGAAATCAATTTAAAAACACTTTCATCTTATTCCTTGTCGGTTCCTGATTCCAAAAATATATAGATATGATATGTTTGGATTAAAAACACGCTCAGAAAGTTAAAACGAAGAGAGGTACAGAAAAGCGTGCTATCCTTCTCAGCGCAACGAATACCCCGCTCTTCTTGTCAATTCCACGGGCACTGCCTTTGCCACGGGCGGTGGAGTGACGATGCTACGAGTATACGGTCTTGCTGCGTTGCGTTGCGTTCAGTTTCATTCTGTGAGTTCGACAGCTACTTGACTAAATATTGTATTTTCGCCTTACGCGACTTGTTTTTTTATCCCCGGACATGATAATGCTTTATGATCGTGTATTTGTGCTATTCAATGGCGCTTTACTAGAATAAAATGCGATGGGTGACAAGCGACAAATGTCCATGTAAATAAAATTCAACCAGTTTTTATATTTTTATAATTAATTGCCTGTCATGAGCGAAGGCTTGGTGGTCTAACGGTTAAGGCGATGCGCTGCGAAGATTGTAGTCATGGGTTCAGGCTCCGCTTGCGGCAAGTATATTAGATTTAGTGAATTTGGGGACGAATTTCAGTTTGCTATGACAGTTCGAGACAGTTGTTGTATTGGAACTAGTGCTTCATGAGTCCCTCGTTTCGAATTTTAATAGATGCAAGATATTTTCAAGCCTTTAATGCGTACAATTTTGCCTTCAAATTTCCCAAAATAAATAATGACACAAGTCGGCGGACTGTAATTACGTCACAGGCACATCCCTTCTTTGCACAATGGCGCGCTTTGTTTTGAACCCGTCGACCGGTTCGACGGCACTACAATTTGTCCTTTAATTTGGCTGGGACACCCACTTTACCACCCAGGCACCATGCAGTGAATGCAGACTAACACCTGCGCAGGTTATTTTGGGGGGAAATGAAGCGGTGAAGCCCAAACGGTAAGTAGATCTACACTCATTGCTCAATCATCGTTTCGATAGCTTTACCTTGACCGTGTGTCGTCTGCTAGCGCATTACGTACTGATGTTTGCAAACATATACACGAAGAACACATACAGCAGTAATATATATGAATGTCACAGGTTCATTAGAACAAAATGAACCCAATACAGTACTCTTAATTTACATTTGTAGCCTGTGTATGAGTAACAGTGTCGATTGTCTTGCCCTGTGGTACAAAATGTATGGCGGGCCAAATGAGTCAAAATGTCTAAGATACATGCATCATGTTGAACACAAACAAAAAACTTTTCGGGGGTAAGAAAGCAATCTACATCTAAATGACCAGTTGTAAGTGTTTGTTTTTCATAATTTTTAAGCTATTCCTTGGGTTGTTGTTGAAGTTTTTTGTTCTGATCTAAGACAATGTACAGCGCGGAGAGCATAGATTACTGTGGTTCGCGCTATATAAGCTGTCATTATAATTTTTATTATTATTATTATTATTATTATTATTATTATTAGTAGTAGTAGTAGTAGTAGTAGTAGTAGTATTAATATCATTATAAGTATTATCATTATTATTGATGTTGTAAGGAACACTGTACAAAGAGTTTTTTATATGTTCCAATATAGCAAAAAGATATTTACCCCAAATCGAGAAAAGTACACACAAAGTAAATGGTTTTTTTCAAAAATTCTTAAGGCGAAAGTGTTTTGTTACAAGTGTATAATATTAATAATTCTTTCTCACTTTACAGAAACCACAAAAAGAGCTTTTGCAGCTTGAACTGAACGTACTGCAGCTTGTCTACGCTATTCGGACTGCAAACTTTGATGAGTTTGTCCAAGCACTGGCGGTTCTGATTCCATGGTTTTTCGCACTGGACCACATACACTATGCGCGGTGGCTTTCTGTGCATCTGCGTGACATGTGTCAGCTGTTGACAAGGATTCTATCCGTGTATCAAGCCTTCTATCTGGGTGCATTTGTCGTCAACAAAACTCGGCGGCCATTCTCTTCCATTGCACTTGACCACGCACATGAGCAGTGCAATGCCTTGGTGAAAGGGGATGGAGGTGCGATCGGACTAACAACGAATCCAGTGGCACTGCGAAGGTGGATGGTGGCTGGACCAGAGATTGCACGAATTGTGCAGAGCTTTGAGCAGCAACTACCTTCACATGCGTCTCCTAAGCTGGAACATCATGAGCAATCATGTTGCATTTCAAAAGACTTTCAAGATGAATGTTGAAAAGCGTATTGCAGCTTTTAAAGAAGTCGGCAATCCTTTTGAAGACGACAGTGAGGTTCTGTATGCTATGGACACGAAAGTTGTGGTCGAAAACTGTGATGTGAAAGCAGTCCAGAGTGTGATCGAAGTCGGACAGCAGCAATACAACGACTTTGTAAAATAAAGACTCATGGAAAGACCAACACCAATAACATCTCCATTGCACCGAAACCACCTGAAAGTCTTTGAAAAAAGACACCACAGAAGACTGCAGTTACCATGCTGCGCAATGACTGCTCACTGTTTTCAAGACTGTTCATAGCCTGCCAAACAAGAAAAGGCAATCTGCCCGAGTTTTTCCGCCATGAAAATCAACCAGTACCCCCGGCACTCAGCAAGAATGGAGAAATGAGGACAGGCCAAAAGTCGGACCTTCTCCACTGCCTTGAATGTGTGGTTGGCTGTGATTCTTCTTTGGTTTACGAGCCTAGGGGAGAGAAGTTTGATGATGAGCTGCCCACTACTGATGATACAGGCTTCATGGAAGTGCCTGACCTTCGAACTGAGGATATCCTTCATGGACTGGAAAAAGCTTCTTGTCTTGAAAATCCAGAGCTGAAGGAAGACCTGCTGTTAGCGTGCTCACTAAGCTCCACACACGTTACAAAAACGTCTGCTCGATCAAAGAATGCATTTGCAGAAGTTGATGCCAGGATACTTGATGGTGCTTTCATTGTTCAGCTTCTATCTCCAAAGACATCACGCACGTTTCAGGAGTAGGCAGATTTCGTCTTTATACCATACGTGCTTTCTCAGCTAGAAAACGTGTCAAGAGTGGATTTTGTCTGGGATATCTACCTTCCTGACAGCTTGAAGTCCTCTACACGGCGGAAACGTGGCCATGGGCAGCGACGGAAAGTGACTCCAACTTCACCAATTCCATCGAACTGGATGAGCTTCCTTCGAAACGATGGGAACAAATCTTTTGTTCCAGTTTCTCGCAAGAGAACTGATCCGCCAGAAGGTCACGGACAAAGTTGTCATTGCTACATGTGGAGAAAAAGTCCTCTGCTCTCCCCCTGATGTTATCCTGTCCACCATTGATAGTTGCAATCAAGAAGAAGCGGACACACGCATGTTTCTTCATGCTGCACACTGTATTGCACAATGACACAGAAGAATCGCAATACGAACTGCAGACACTGACGTTGTTGTCCTTGCCATTTATTTTGCTAAAAAGTGGCATGGCAATGAGCTGTGGGTATCATTTGGTTCGGGAAAGCATTTTCACCACATTGCTGCACACAAGATTGCTGGTAGTCTTCCGCCTGGAAATGTCAGTGACCTGCCAGTTTTTCATGCATTAACAGGATGTGACACCGTGTACTTTTTCTCGTCAAAAGGCAAGACAACAGCATGGACATCTTGGTTAGCTTTTCCAGAAGCAATTTCAGCTTTCCTTGAACTTGCTGCAATGAGAAAACCTTTCAGCGATTGCATCAGCAAGATTGAACAGTTTGTTGTCTTGATGTATGAGAACAGCACATCGTCAACAGTCCATGAAGCAAGGAAACGCTTGTTCTCTCAGAAGTGCTGTTCCATTGAGAACATTCCTCCCACCTCCGATGCTCTGCATCAGCATGTTCCCCGCGCTGCCTACCAAGCAGGGTTTGTATGGGGACAATCTCTGCAGAATGCTCCCTCTTTACCTTCTCCAAAGGACTGGGGTTGGACCAAAGAAGAACAAGTCGCGTAAGGCGAAAATACAATATTTAGTCAAGTAGCTGTCGAACTCACAGAATGAAACTGAACGCAATGCCATTTTTCAGCAAGACCGTATACTCGTAGCATCGTCAGTCCACCGCTCATGGCAAAGGCAGTGAAATTGACAAGAAGAGCGGGGTAGTAGTTGCGCTAAGAAGGATATCACGCTTTTCTGTACCTCTCTTTGTTTTAACTTTCTGTGCGTGTTTTTAATCCAAACATATCATATCTATATGTTTTTGGAATCAGGAACCGACAAGGAATAAGATGAAAGTGTTTTTAAATTGATTTGGACAATTTAATTTTGATAATAATTTTTATATATTTAATTTTCAGAGCTTGTTTTTAATCCGAATATAACATATTTATATGTTTTTGGAATCAGCAAATGATGGAGAATAAGATAAACGTAAATTTGGATCGTTTTATACATTTTTATTTTTTTTTACAATTTTCAGATTTTTAATGACCAAAGTCATTAATTAATTTTTAAGCCACCAAGCTGAAATGCAATACCGAACCCCGGGCTTCGTCGAAGATTACTTGACCAAAATTTCAACCAATTTGGTTGAAAAATGAGGGCGTGACAGTGCCGCCTCAACTTTCACGAAAAGCCGGATATGACGTCATCAAAGACATTTATCAAAAAAATGAAAAAAACGTTCGGGGATATCAATCCCAGGAACTCTCATGTAAAATTTCATAAAGATCGGTCCAGTAGTTTGGTCTGAATCGCTCTACACACACACACAGACAGACAGACACACACACACACACACACACACACATACACCACGACCCTCGTCTCGATTCCCCCCTCTACGTTAAAATATTTAGTCAAAACTTGACTAAATATAAAAAGAGGGGTGGAAGCCCTTGTGGACCACTTTGCTTCAGGCTGAAGATTCCTGTTACGAACTGATTCGCTGTGGGTGCAAAAAAGGCTGCAAAGCAAGATGCAAATGTGGAGCTGCAGGTCTTCAGTGCACCGCCCTTTGCAACTGTGGCGGGGACTGTGGGGAAGAGTAACAAATCCTAGCGTCACCTGCAAGTTCTGTGAGTTGACAAACATTCCTTTGTTTGTTTGTTTGTTTGTTTATTTGTTGCTTAACGTCCAGCCGACTACGCAGAGCCATATCAGGACGAGGAAGGGGGGGATGAAGGGGGCCACTTGTCAAGCGATTCCTGTTTACAAATGCACTAACCCATTACTTGTGTCCCAGCAGGCTTTAGTAAAACTAAATTAATACCTACTGGAAGATTACCAGTTTCCAGTATGTTAAAATAGGCTTAACCTATCTACTGCTGGACTTACATCAGAACACTAACAGATTAAACTATACATGAATCGCGAGACAAGCGGCAAGAGAAGAGATTTTTGGAAAAAATACAGGTGAATGAGCAAGAAGGCAGAAAAAAGAAAAGAATTCATGAAGAAAAAGAGAGCATGACAGGAAAGAGGAACCAAAAATCTACCTAACAGCAAACTAGAAAGCTCCTGCGGTTCCAAAAACAGGAGGGGCCTTTAATTTCATAACCGCAGTGCCCCACTGCGGGAAAACATTCCTTTGGTACACTGACGATTCAAATAGTGTTATGTTCAAGTGTTTGTTGGAAAACTGTGTTTTGTTTATTCTTTTTGACACTAACAAAATACATTAATTCATGATTTTGTTTATGTTGGATGTTGATCGGGATTTAAAAAAAACTGGTTTTGCATACATGTACTCATAAAAAGAGATTTTTTCTTTTTTGTGTGCTTATGGAAATAGATTTTCACACACACACACACACACACACACACACACACACACACACACACACACACACACACACACACATACACACACACACAGAAAAATGTGATGTGGATTTTGAAATGTACATGTAAAGTTTTGCTTAGCTTTAACCATCTTATCTGATGTTAAACAACCTTCTGAAATCGGTTTTACATTTGTACTTGTGAAGGACGAAATGAGTGGAAAGCATGTAGATTAATATATTTCATTAGAGTGATACAAGTGTTTTGTGTCTGTGCATACATGTAGATATTTTGTTGTAAGATAGTTCTTTGGAGGCAAACGTCTTTCGCTCCCGGTAGTGATGACCTATATTTCAGCAAAAAATAGGTCATATGAGATAGATGAACTTGTCAAAGATAATCAAAAGGTCACAGACTATTGACGGAATTTATTTGGTTAACTGTTATAGATATTACCTCGTGACAACAAAAAAAGCATTTATTGATCCCTGTGACTGTGACAGAATGGTTGGAGACTGTTGAGGGCACACCGTGTGACCTACTTTTGAAAGGTCGGTCCCTGTGGCTGTGTCTGTCAATGAATACGCTTACCTCTAATGAAATATATCAATCTACATGTTTTCCACTCTTTTGTTTGAAAATGCACGCTTTAAATTAATTTTCAAACGCCACACAACGCTACAATGGGGTTCCGGGCAGCTATGACCTATTTTTAATCTAATGTAGGTCATCACACATATGAATCGATCAAGTGTTTTGAAAAACTTGTAGATTAATGCAGGACATTATGTGATCAACTGTTTTAAATTATATCCCTGTAACAAAAATGCTTTTATTGATCCCTGTAAATGTTTTCACCCGAGTGTCTGGAGACTGTCGAGGGCATACCGTGTGACCTACTTTTGAAGCGTCGGTACCCAGTGTCTGTCAACACAAACGCTTGCCTCTATTAAAAATATTCATCTACATGCTTTTCCACACACGTGTGTAAAAAAGGCATGCTTCGAACTCGATTTGCATTCTAATGGGGGTGTCTGTTGCCCAACATGCTCACTAATTACATTTTTCTTGGTCTCCTATTTTTGTGAAATCCTTCTGGAGTGCAAGTGTCAGTTGACACATTTTTTAAGGTCGAATTAGTTTTTAATAATAATTTTGTGTTCTGCGCTTGTTCACACTTGTTCAAAATGCATACAGTCGAGACCGGATGTAAGAAAGTCGTCGGGACCCACTTTTTGTCTTTCATACATCCGGTCTTTACTAAATCCGGTTAACCGGATGTATGAAAATATTGTGGATTGACTTTCATACATCCGGCCACGCGTCTGTTACTTGATAAAAGTAGGGTTTTTTTTCATATCACTTTTGTTTTTATTTGGTTTTTTTTATGTTTAAATGTTTTGATACATATCCTTGTTAGAAGAAAAGGGTTGTGAATAACAAGTGGAAAAGTACATGTACTTACGTACACTGACACAGTCAGGACAACCGATAGAAAGAGCAACTGTTTGTGTAAGGAACTGTTCTGCTTTGCATAAGACCGTGCACTCTCCGCCCCCCCCCCCCCCCGTCCCCCTGTGTGTGTGTGTGTGCGCGTACGTGCGTGCGCTCGCGCGCACGTGTGTGTGTGTGTGTGTGTGTGTTTGTGTGTGGCTCAACTGTATTGTGTGTGTTCCCTCCACAACCCTTTTGCGCTTTTGACAATGTTTTTGGTCGTGGAAGCTTTGTAATGACCGTTGGCGTAGCAAATAACATTTTCTGAGCTCTCTCTCTCTCTCTCTCTCTCTCTCTCTCTCTCTCTCTCTTCTCTCTCTCTCTCTCTCTCTCTCTCTCTCTCTCTCTCTTCTCTCTTCTCTCTCTCTTCTCTCTTCTCTCTCTCTCTTCTCTCTCTCTCTCTCTCTCTCTCTCTCTCTCTCTCTCTCTCTCTCTCTCTCTCTCTCTCTCTCTCTCTCTCTCTCTCTCTCTCTCTCTCACGCGCGCGCGCACTGAATACAAACAAGTCGCGTAAGCCGAAAATACAATATTTAGTCAAGTAGCTGTCGAACTCACAGAATGAAACTGAACGCAATGCCATTTTTCAGCAAGACCGTATACTCGTAGCATCGTCAGTCCACCGCTCATGGCAAAGGCAGTGAAATTGACAAGAAGAGCGGGGTAGTAGTTGCGCTAAGAAGGATAGCACGCTTATCTGTACCTCTCTTTGTTTTAACTTTCTGAGCGTGTTTTTAATCCAAACATATCATATCTATATGTTTTTGGAATCAGGAACCGACAAGGAATAAGATGAAAGTGTTTTTAAATTGATTTGGACAATTTAATTTTGATAATAATTTTTATATATTTAATTTTCAGAGCTTGTTTTTAATCCGAATATAACATATTTATATGTTTTTGGAATCAGCAAATGATGGAGAATAAGATGAACGTAAATGTGGATCGTTTTATAAATATTTTTGTTTTGTTTTACAATTTTCAGTTTTGTAATGACCAAAGTCATCAACTAATTTTTAAGCCACCAAGCTGAAATGCAATACTGAAGTCCGGGCTTCGTCGAAGATTACTTGACCAAAATTTCAACCAATTTGGTTGAAAAATGAGGGCGTGACAGTGCCGCCTCAACTTTCACGAAAAGCCGGATATGACGTCATCAAAGACATTTATCAAAAAAATGAAGAAAACGTTCGGGGATTTCATACCCAGGAACTCTCATGTCAAATTTCATAAAGATCGGTCCAGTAGTTTAGTCTGAATCGCTCTACACACACACACACACACACACACACACACACACACAGACACACAGACACACGCACATACACCACGACCCTCGTTTCGATTCCCCCTCGATGTTAAAATATTTAGTCAAAACTTGACTAAATAAAAAAGTGAGTTAAACTTAAAACCAGTTTAACGGATTAAAACAACAACAACAACATAGAAAACAAGTCGTGTAATGCGAAATTACTACATTTAGTCAAGCTGTGGAACTCACAGAATGAAACTGAACGTAGTCCGCCGCTAGTGCAAAAGGCAGTGAAAGTGACGAACCTGGTTGGCGCGGCAGCGGTTGCGCTGTGCTTCATAGCACGCTTTACTGTACCTCTCTTCGTTTTAACTTTCTGAGCGTGTTTTTGATCCAAACATATCATATCTATATGTTTTTGGAATCAGGAACCAACAAGGAATAAGATGAAATAGTTTTTAAATCGATTTCGGAAATTTAATTTTGATCATAATTTTTATATTTTTAATTTTCAGAGATTGTTTTTAATCCAAATATAACATATGTATATGTTTTTGGAATCAGAAAATGACGAAGAATAAGATGAAATTGTTTTTGGATCGTTTGATAAAAAAATAATTTTAATTACACGTTTCAGATTTTTAATGACCAAACTCACTCATTAGTTTTTAAGCCACCAAGCTGAAATGCAATACCAAACCCCGGCCTTCGTCGAAGATTGCTTTGCCAAAATTTCAATCAATTTAATTGAAAAATGAGGGTGTGACAGTGCCGCCTCAACTTTTACAAAAAGCCGGATATGACGTCATCAAAGGTATTTATCGAAAAAAAGAAAAAAACGTCCGGGGATATCATACCCAGGAACTCTCATGTCAAATTTCATAAAGATCGGCCTAGTAGTTTAGTCTGAATCGCTCTACACACACACACAGACACACACAGACACACACATACACACACACACACACACACACACACACACACACACATACACCATGACCCTCGTCTCGATTCCCCCCCTCTATGTTAAAACATTTAGTCAAAACTTGACTAAATGTAAAAACTGAGTCACACCCACGACCAATGCCTCTGGTTTTAATTGTACAAAAAAATGCCTTCCTGGGCTATTATGGCTCTTCAGTCATGACAAATTTATAACAGGCTAAAATGACTGAATAGACAAACAAATCAGATTATTAATTAATGGAGTTAAACATAAAATCAGTATAATGGATAAAATCAACAACAACAACAACAAGAACATAACAAGTCGCGTAAGGCGAAAATACAATATTTAGTCAAGTAGCTGCCATTTTTCAGCAAGACCGTATACTCGTAGCATCGTCAGTCCACCGCTCATGGCAAAGGCAGTGAAATTGACAAGAAGAGCGGGGTAGTAGTTGCGCTAAGAAGGATAGCACGCTTTTCTGTACCTCTCTTTGTTTTAACTTTCTGAGCGTGTTTTTAATCCAAACATATCATATCTATATGTTTTTGGAATCAGGAACCGACAAGAAATAAGATGAAAGTGTTTTTAAATTGATTTGGACAATTTAATTTTGATAATAATTTTTATATATTTAATTTTCAGAGCTTGTTTTTAATCCGAATATAACATATTTATATGTTTTTGGAATCAGCAAATGATGGAGAATAAGATAAACGTAAATTTGAATCGTTTTATAAATTTTTATTTTTTTTTACAATTTTCCGATTTTTAATGACCAAAGTCATAAATTAATTTTTAAGCCACCAAGCTGAAATGCAATACCGAACCCCGGGCTTCGTCGAAGATTACTTGACCAAAATTTCAACCAATTTGGTTGAAAAATGAGGGCGTGACAGTGCCGCCTCAACTTTAACGAAAAGCCGGATATGACGTCATCAAAGACATTTATCAAAAAATGAAAACAACGTATGGGGATTTCATACCCAGGAACTCTCATGTCAAATTTCATAAAGATCGGTCCAGTAGTTTAGTCTGAATCGCTCTACACACACACACAGACAGACACACACACACACACACACACACACACACACACACGCACGCACACACGCACACACACACATACACCACGACCCTCGTTTCGATTCCCCCCTCTACGTTAAAATATTTAGTCAAAACTTGACTAAATATAAAAACAACAACAAGAACATAAAAACAACAACATAAAATACAACAAAATAAAATACAACAACATAAAATACAACAACATAAACAGGTAACAACTGATTCACATCCATGACCAATGTCTCTGGTTATAAATGTAACACAAATGCCTTCTGGGATTTTATGGGTCTTGGTGACGAATTTGTAACAGGTTAAAAAAAATATGATTGAATGGAGAAACAAATTAAACAGAACAACTCGTTGACAGCTATAGAATCTGGATAAAAATCAGTTGGTGGGGAAGTTTTCAGGGCATCCTCATTTGGTAACCTGGGTCTACTTTCGTTTTCTTACAACCGGTCTTGCAACAACGCATTTGTGCTGCTCGGGACCAGAGATTTGCTTTTATACAACCGGACTTTTAAACATCCGATTTTCATACAACCGGAAAATTCTAAGTAATAACAAAGAGTAGCTTCTGCCGGGACCCTGCCTACCCCTTTCATACATCCAGACTTTCATACATCCGGTGTTTTATACATCCGGTCTATACTGTACTCATGATACTGGGCAACTGAGCGACATCACTGACTTACACGACCGAGTTGCCTCCCATCTTTTTGTGACTTCAAGCTTACGCTTGTAATCTTTGAATTTAAAACACACACATACACACACACACATACACACACATAAAGGAACTGCGCAGAATGAAAATGGTTTGTATTCTTTTGTGTGTAGGCCTATATTATGTTAGCATGTACGTCTGTCATTACATATACTAGTTCGAAGTCGTCATTTTGTGTTCTGTTTTCTTGCTCTCACCCTGTTGTTACTGTATATCTTTTGCTCCAAATTTTGTAACAGGGAGATCTTCAAACTTCACACTGAAAGTTAATTCTTTGTTTTTTAATACTGCAAGTGTTACCTTACTTGTGGTCTTTTGCTGAAACAGTGAAAGTGAAAGTTCTTCACCCTGGATACACTATACAGTGTATGCATCATTAATCTGACAGTTTTCAATTACTTGCTTGATTTCTGTTGAATTTTCTTGCACTTGTGTCTACTTACATTGGAGTACATACAACATTCGGATTAAGCAAAGCAAAGCCCACGACCAGCTGAGTGTCTCGGGCTGTGATTGACCGTTGACCTCACCTCGGGATTGAAACAACAGAAGTGGAGGGGGGTATGACAACTCTCCCGCTGAGAGGGATAGTTAGACACCAACACTTGGTACCTTTTTGTATCAGTGAACAAGCGCAGGCAGCCTCTACTAGAACTGGAGATAATGATAGGGTTTACTCTGTCGAGGCTTCATATCGAAAAATTATTCTTGCGTGCTCCGCCGCTGGTGTTATGCAATATGTCTAGGTTTCACAAAAATTCCATGTTTTGGTCACCGACATACGGAACATTTCTGAACGCGAAGAACTGTCACCATTGCATTTATTGTCCTATTTTTCTCATTTTGTTCATGTTGTTTGAACACCGTGTTAACTATTTACAGGAACTTCGTAACTTGTTACTAAAATTAAAAGTTCCGCAGCAGAATCGTCACTGCATATATAAGGGAAAGTCGCCAATCCCGGAACAGTCGGCTAACTTGGAACACCTCAATATGCGGTCAACGGGAAACAATTCATGAAATTTTTTTTTAGCAGAAATGTCTAGTGACCCCTCCCGATGTTATTGCAAAAAGAAAAATGGCAACTGCGGCAAAACCAAAGAAGAGGTACGTTTTTTTAACTTTTCTCCCTTCTTCTTCTTATTTCTATTGTCTAGAATTCGTTTTATTACTCTTTATCTATATACGTTCACATAAAATGTTGATTGCTATTACAAACCTACATCAATGTGTTACACTATGAACGGGGAAAAAAGATTGGAAACGTCACATGTATCCTACAGCTAAAGTCGAAATCCATGCAGGTGCCATGCGGCTATGCTGGAACACATATAGAGGCAAACATGGAACAGTGTTCCAGCTTTGACGCATTCTGTTCCATCTTACCCTCATCAAACGATAAAGTGAACACTGGTGTTTTTAGTCCGGGGCAGGCTAATTGCCCCCTGGATAATTGTTCCCCGACAACTGCCCCCCCCCCCCTCCGGACAATTGCCCTACTAGGACAATTGCCCCCCGGACACCTGCCCCCCCCCCCCCCACCGCGGGAGGACAACTGCCCCCCGGACACCTGCCCCCCAATTTTTTTCTCACCACTCTTCGTGCAAGTTTTTGCAAAAGCCGTTCACATGGTGGGGGGCCCGGGTAGCTCAGGTGGTAGAGCACTGGACTTGTGATCGAGAGGTCGCTGGTTCGAATCCGGGCCGGGACGGACACGGGTCAACTTTATGTGCAGACCCAGAGACGGTATCCATCTCCCACCCCCGTGTCACCACAGTGGCACGTAAAAGACCTCGGTCATTCTGCCATAAGTGCAGATGGCTGATTACACCTAAACACGCATCCACTTGTGTATCTCATCTAAAGTCGGGGTAAAACCCGGGAACATACCCCTACTGGCTTTGCCGTGACGGCGTAAAACTTGAATTTCTCTCAAAGCCGTTCACTTCAATAAGAGTGTGTGTGTGTGTGTATGTGTATGTGTGTGTGTGTGTGTGTGTGTGTGTGTGTGTGTGTGTGTGTGTGAGTGTGTTTGCTGGTGTAAATGCGGGCGTAAGTGTGGGCGTGCAAGTGTCTGTGTCGGTTTGTCTGTGTGTATGTCTGTCACTTTGTCTTTGTCTGGGTGTTTACAGTATTTATGTGTATGTGTCTATATGTGTGTGAGTGTGTGTATATGTGTGTGTGTGTTTGCGCGCGCGCGCGCGCGTGTGTGTGTGTGTGTATGTGTGTGTGTGTGTGTGTGTGTATGTGTGTGTGTGTGTATTCAAACCAGGAAGCATTATATAGATATCGTTGAGAAAACAAATTATAGACTTCCATTACCTATGAATACCCTCTAGACAACAATACAACACTTGATAACTCGCTAAACATACAGACAAGAATGGGGGGCAATTCATTGTCACGGGGGGCAATTGTCCCAGGCGGGAAAATGTCCAGGGGGCAGTACTGTTGTCCGGGGGGCAGTACTGTTGTCCGGGGGGGGGGGGGGCAGTTGTCCGGGGGGCATTTAGCATAGAACCGTTTCTTCTTCTTCTTCTTCTTGGCGTTCGCAGAGGTTACACAATCAGTCCAGCACTGGTGATAAATGTTGTCGTTTTCTCCAACTCCTGTCGACTGCCGTATAGTTTGGTCTGCAAGGGAGTTGGTGACGGCCACACTTCTTTTCGTTCCTCGTCTAGTAAGGGACATCGCTGTAAGATGTGTTCCGCTGTTTGGTCCTCTTGACCGCAGACACAGGTTGGTGATGGCGCCAGCTTGAACTTTCGGTTCATGTGAGCATTGAGCCTGTTGTGGCCAGTACGCAGCCTGATGAGGTTGACTTGCTGCTCTCTGGACATTGTGTGGTAGTCATCTCTGTTTGTCCTTGGCCTCATCAATGCCTTGATGATTGTCTTCTGCTCACTAAAGCTGACACTGTTTTCAGGTTGGTCTTCCACGGCTCCTTCTTTTGCCAGCTCATCTGCCCTTTCATTTCCTGGTATCCCACAGTGTGCTGGTATCCACTGGAGGACAACTCTTCTGGTTTGTCTGACCATCTGTAATGCTTTGGCCAGCTGTGGGAGTTTGTCGTTCTCTAGGGCCTGAAGGACTGAAAGGGCGTCCGAGAGGAAGACAACTTGGTAGCAAGGGTCTGCGGAGTCCTGAACGAAGGAGGCGGCCTGCATGAGAGCTTCTGCTTCTGCTTTATAGTTTGTGCAGTGTTTGCCAGTGGCAACGCTGGATGTAGCTGTATGTCCCCCAGGGAACTGGATGAGAATGCCTGCACCTCCATTGAGCACGGCGTTAGTTGCTGATCCATCGGTGTATACATGGATCCACGCCTCTTTTGGGTACTGTTCGTCGATCAGGGCTAAGGTGAGTGCCTGTCGAGCTGTGTCATTCTGATCTTCTCCTGAGGTAACATGTGGAACACTGGTGCAGATCTGGATGCCTGGTTTCTCTGTTGCCTTGGGGGTTTCCTCTTCTTCTTGAGTCAGAGGTAGAGTGTTCTGTGGAAGGACTTCCCTGTACTGTCGAGAAAGTCTCTTGCTCTCGTGTACAAAACTGCTCCGTTTAAGCCGGTTCTTGGTGAGGTTGCTCAGTCTGTGCTTCATGGGGTGGTCGGGTAGGCACTTGAGCTTCTCGGCCTGTACCATAGTCTTGGCTTCTCTTCTCTGACAGAGGGGTTGGATGGTGGTAAGCTTCTCCATTTGGAACCGTTTTAGTCACGTACTCAATTCTCTTTTCAGTTTTATTGTATTTTTTCCTTCTATACCTTTTATTGAATGGTTGATTGATTTGTTTTACAGTATTTTGGGACCCGGACGGTGGCTACCCGAAGAAATGGGCTGCGCGTTGTCGGCTGTCAGAAACGGGGAAATGGGTTTGCGTTGCGCATCAAGAACATTTGGTGTTCCTGTCACGACTTTTATGCTGCGAAATATCTTGGTACTGCTTCTTGTGTGGCACCAACACCCCTTTGAACATTATACAGTGCCAGCAGTATACACACGGCATTGATCACACGAGGACTGCACTGAAAGTATACGAAAACAAAAGGACATTGAGTGAAAAATCGTTTCTTAGCTTCTTTTTTCATGTTTTACAAAAACAGTTTTTTTATCCGATTTGTTTAGACCTAGCCCTTATTTATATTTTTTTCACATTTGAGGCATTAATTGTTATCAAATTTACTATTTCTTTGGTAAAAATCCAATGTTATGTGGAAAAACAGACATTTAAATAAGATGGCTAAATCAAAATGTTATGACGTATGAATTTATCTTGTGTGTGTGGCAATGTGCAATTGTGTGCGTGTGATTGAGAGTGTGTGGGTGTATATAATTTTTATTATGTGTGTGTGAGACACAGACAGAGCTAGAAAGAGAGTCAGTGTGTTTTTGCATGTGTTCCGAGTTTGACAACACAGTGTTCCACTTTACACACCCATGCGTCCAACCTGGAACAAATGCAGAAATTTTTATAATGGTCAGTTTGATGAGTTGTGTGACTTTTATTTTATCTTATGTTGTTCGTTTGTTTACTGATAGAGTCTAGTATGTGACAATATAAAAAACGCTTTGCAATAATAATTTTTTTGTCTGGTACGGCTGTTTCTCCTTAACTGTTCCTGGTTTAGCGACATTCCCATAACATTTTGTTATTTCTTGCAATGTTTTTAATTGCTCTTCGATCTTCTCACTCTCTTCATGTTGTTTTTACACTTTGCAAATAGTTGTGTTATTGTGTGCTGTAAGTTCCTCACGAAGCACATTTTCCGCCACTCTGCATTTGACATAATTTTAAAAATGTCGAGTCTTCTTTGTTTGAATTCTTCGCACTCTGCTCATATACATGTTACTCTGTATTTCTTCTTTGCAATAAAATGGGTATCTTTTACTCAAAGTTTCTCAACAGGGAGATCTTGCAGTGCATGTGACATTTCATACTTCCCTGTCACTCTGTTAATCTTCTTTAATTCCAACAGTATTCTTTGTTGGCTTATTTGTGGTCTTTTGCTCAAAGTTCTTCAACAGGGAGATCCTGCCCCATTGCATTTGACAATTTTCAATCTTTATTCGTTTGTTTATTTTTTTGTTCGACAAATAACTTCATTGTTCTTCATTGCAAAACCTTGGGTGACCATTTACTGCCTGCAGTGATGACCACATCACCAAGAAAATTACATGGTAATTATCATCAAGATTGCAGTATATTTCAGCCGGCCAATGATCGACAGTGCACTGCTTCAGATCTGCTCTCATTGCTTTACTTATCATTGCAAGGCTCAGAACATTTCATGGGAGCAGTGAGCTGTTTTATGCTATTACATAACTGAACCCAAGTGACCTGGATACCATTTTGTTTTAAGGGACCTCGCTCTGATGGTTTTATGTTATGTGCAGATTGCTCATTGTGATGATCAATTAGTTGGGTGGCTGCTTCATCCTAGTCACGTTTTGTTACATGTTACTGTGATTATGAGTTGCATTGCTGCTCTCACCTTTGATTCCCGTTTCAGTCGTTCATGTTTTTCTGTATATGAGTGGATTGGGGTAATTCAAATGACATAGTATACATTTAATCAACATTAGACAATCAATGACTTCAATCAGCAATTGCAGGCAGTATCAGGACATTTCCCATGGATGAATGCGTTCATATCATTGATTAAATTTGCGCATATTGCGCAAGTGAAACTTTACAACGAAGGGGTTATTTGTTCCAGTCATTTGAGTTTAACAAATATGTTGATTGTTGTTGTGCATGAACTTCAGTTCGTCCACGACCATTCTACAAAGTTTCGAGTCTATAGGCAAAATGGTCCGACATTTACCTTTTCTCCTAAACCGGCTGAGGTGTTCCCAAATTACACCTCCGAAATTGTCAATGCCGCGGAAGCTTTCCTGAATAAGCATGGCCTTGAACCCAGCTCTAACTGCTTTCTTCGGGTGACCAATGATCTAGGGGATGAGGCGTGTGTTTGCGAATACTCAAAAAATAGCCGACTATGGCTGCACCATTGGAACCCCTTTCATGACCGTGCCTAAACATGGCAAAGTATGGTAGCCTATAAAGGAGTTGATTTTATGTTGGAACGTTCTTTTATGCGGAGTTCCATTTAATTCTACGTTTTCAAAGTCGCACACACAACTAATCCCCCCTCCCCCCTCCTCCTTTCCGCCCATGTTCTACAACATGTTTTGGCCCTGTTGATCTCTGATCAACCCTTTTTCTTGTGCATTATGTATTCGTATAGGTAATGTTGTAGTGTGTAATACTGTATGATTGTGATTGATGATTGTCCTTTTATTGCCTCTATTTTTTTATTTAGTCAAGTTTTGACTAAATATTTTAACATCGAGGGGGAATCGAAACGAGGGTCGTGGTGTATGTGCGTGTGTCTGTGTGTCTGTGTGTGTGTGTGTGTAGAGCGATTCAGACTAAACTACTGGACCGATCTTTATGAAGTTTGACATGAGAGTTCCTGGGATTGATATACCCGAACGTTTTTTTCCTTTTTTTGATAAATGTCTTTGAAGACGTCATATCCGGCTTTTCGTGAAAGTTGAGGCGGCACTGTCACGCCCTCATTTTTCAACCAAATTGGTTGAAATTTTGGTCAAGTAATCTTCGACGAAGCCCGGACTTCGGTATTGCATTTCAGCTTGGTGGCTTAAAAATTAATTAATGACTTTGGTCATTAAAAATCAGAAAATTGTAAAAAAAAATAAAAAATTTATAAAACGATCCAAATTTACGTTTATCTTATTCTCCATCATTTGCTGATTCCAATAGCATATAAATATGTTATATTCGGATTACAAACAAGCTCTGAAAATTAAATATATAAAAATTATTATCAAAATTAAATTGTCCAAATCAATTTAAAAACACTTTCATCTTTTTTCTTGTCGGTTCCTGATTCCAAAAACATATAGATATGATATGTTTGGATTAAAAACACGCTCAGAAAGTTAAAACAAAGAGAGGTACAGAAATGCGTGCTATCCTTCTTAGCGCAACTATTACCCCGCTCTTCTTGTCAATTTCACTGCCTTTGCCATGAGCGGTGGACTGACGATGCTACGAGTATACGGTCTTGCTGAAAAATGGCATTGCGTTCAGTTTCATTCTGTGAGTTCGACAGCTACTTGACTAAATATTGTATTTTCGCCTTACGCGACTTGTTATGTTTTAGTTTAGCAGGGACAGATTGTAAGACTGGGCGTCACAGATTGTAAGACTGGGCGTCAGCCTAAAATCTCCATCCTTGAGTAATAAAGTTCGTTCGTTCGTTCGTTCGTTCGTTCGTTCGTTCGTTCGTTCGTTCGTTCGTTCGTTCGTTCGTTCGTTCTTTACCTCTCTGTCTCTGTCTCTGTCTCTGTGTCTCTCTCTCTCACTGTCTCTCTCTCTCTCTCACTCTCTCTCTCTCTCTCTCTCTCTCTCTCTCTCTCTCTCTCTCTCTCTCTCTAACAATGTATTCTTTCTTTATTTGGTGTTTAACGTCGTTTTCAACCACGAAGGTTATATCGCGACGAGCTAATAATGTATCGATTGAACACCTTTTCCCGTATTTGAAACATATGACGTCAGAGGACTTGTTTAAACGCACACAAAAATCCTTGGAAAATGCCTAGGACGACATTTTCGCTCAATGAGTCAACTTCTTAACAACTACTTTCGCGTTAAATCCTCTTACCACCCATGTCTGATAAGATATGTACATTAAATTGATTATGTGGCGTATCTAGCAGTGTTTTGAAGATTTCAACAAATTAAATGTTTTCGATGAATCAGCAAAAACCTACCGTCAATTTAAGAACTTTTTCTGACATGACAAATAACAGCAGACCTAATGTCTCAAATGACTTGAAATTCCGTATTTACTTTACGACACGGGTTAGCACCAATCTCCAAAAGTTTGAAGGTAATGCGTTGGCGAGTTACTCAAATGTATAATTTTTTGTCTCATTACCCGCTAAAACGGCTTCAAAAACTGCCTTTTATGCCTTCTGAGAGGATTGGCACCTACACCGCGTCCTTGGTAGACAAGATATGTGAACAAAGCTGACTGATTTGGATGCAGATTTGATTATTCTGTCTAAGGACATGCTTAAAGGCATATGTACGCGCTCCCGTGTTTACAAAGTGTAGTTTGCCCATAATCGATGTCAAACGCACCATAAGACCATGTAATGACGATATGTCGCCATGCGCGGACCATATACATGCATTACAGCTTGTTTTAGAGTCTCAAAAACTTTGGATGTAAACAAAGACGCGGAGTTATTTCCCTTGCGTCAACGCTACCTCTGTTGGCAAATCTATAAATAGGACGATCCAGATCAAAATGAAAATTAACATATCTCAACATTGAAGGGGTCATAGACCACAATATTTTGCAGGGAACTTAATTTAGCATGTCTCCAGCTGTTGGTAAAGCAATTAGCGCGTATAGTCATCGAGTACATATGGCTTTAACATGTTTCGTTTTAGCAGTTCTGATTTGTTGTCAATTTTAACGCGGGAACCTTGATTTTGTGAATTTGATTTTGGGGGGTGTCTGTATTGTTGGTTCCACTGTATCGACACTACGTCATGTAAACTCAATCTGTTTTGTGAATAAGTTAGGGGAATAAACGGCCTGTCCAGTCATATAATTGGATTTACGATCAACAGACTCATCAGAAAGATCTGCCCTCAAACGCATGTGTAAAGTTGTCTTTTTTTTGACGAGAAGTGTAGTTCATGTCTGTACATGTAGTACACACACGTTGCAGTTAACAACACCTTGTTCACTTATGTGATTGTTTAACACGTTGGTAGGTCATAAAGAGGGATGAAATTCGTCAACGACTATCTTTACCTCTATGACAAAAATGCATTTTTACGATTTTTGTACCTTGTTTACCCCGTATTACACACTTGATGAGGAAGTGAACATAAGACAGCAACTGCGCACTATTTACTAATCGGACATACATTAAGTGTCCTCCGCAAATCTGCTTTTGTTTTTGACGTACTTTTTCTGGTTCATATTTTACAGCAGTTTGAAAACTACGTAAACTCGCTTGCAACAGTACGCACTAAATACAGAGCTGCTCTGCAAATGTGTGACATCTGTGTATAATTTGAAAATGGATATGACAATGTATATCAAATTTGTGTAAAACAGGGCTCGTTGTCCACACCTATATTGCAGCAATATGAGGACAACTTACATTTCCATTTTTAGGGAGGTGCAGCTATTTGCGGACATCCGTCACTATATTGCAGCAATTTGCGGACCAAAGACCGCCTATTTGAGGACGTCCGCAGATAGTCGCATTTTTCGGCCGATGTCCACAAATTGCTGCGATATAGCGATGGACGACCCCATTTGGTCCCATTTGGTCCGCATATGGCTGGAAATCCACACACACACACGCGCGCGCCCGCGCGCGCGCAAGAATATACATATATGCACAATCAGTGACATAGACTAGTTCTACATGGGACGATGTTTCAATAACAAATCATTTCATTTTTCTTCCTGTTTAATGACTGAACAAACACAACCGTATCTTTAAAAATCAACAACTGCATATTCTGGTAAAAATCCTGGTTCGTATGTACATGTTTAACATTTAACATATTACTCTGCAACCCTCCTGCGATCAAAATTCCTTTTGGATTCATAAATCGAAGACACTTGAATTAAATATTATTGGGCGAGAAACTGTTATGTTACTTTACATAAACAGGTACTGTAAGTAACACACGCCTAAAAAAAAAGGAACATTATAAAGGCCTTCAACTAGCTGTTCTTCTTTTCTTCTCCACGATCATCATCATTATCATCATCTCCACAATCATCATCATTATCATCATCTCGTCGTCGTCATCATCATTATCATCAACATCAACAACAACAACCAACAACAACAACAACTTTTTTTTTTTTTAAACACAATAGAAAAGAGAAAAACATAAATGTGTCAAGTAAGTGCATATACAGGCTTCAACATTATTGCTACGTAAATTTATGCAATCTTGAAGCTTGAAATTACTCGGATAATATAAGGTAAGATACTCCGTACTTATAAAATCCACTGTTCATTTTCATCCTTTCGCTGACCTACTCTGTCCTACAATATCCATGCCACACACAGACACAGACACACACACAGACACACACACACACACACACACACACACACACATATACACACACACTGCCCACCGCAACGTTCAAGCATTGCTCAAGTAACAATTGTGTTGGGACGTAATGGTACGGGGACGTAATGGGATTCCTTTATGGGACGTATCGAGATGCAATTTTCTTGGGACCTATCGACACGCAATTTTGTTGGGACGCAATGGTACGGGACGCAATGGCACTGGGACCCAATGGTATTGGGACCCAATGGGATTGCTTAATGGGACGCAATGAGACGGCATTTTTTTGGGACGCAATGGTACTGGGACACAATGGTACTGGGACGTATTGGCATGACCCCTTAGTTACTACATGTATCAGATTTTACAATCTTTGATGCGACTCTTTGTTTTGAACCATTTTAAAAATAGTATCTTGTAAGGCCCTTGCATTATAACGTATGAAATTGTTTGACAGTCATGCCTTTTGGAGATTGCTTCAAGCAGGTTACATGCGTAATTTGTGTTAAGCGGTGTTCCGCCAGCTCTGTCTGTCTGTCTGTCTGTCTAGGCTGTTTCTCTCTCTCTCTCTTCAGTAAAACCTAGCATTTGGTCGCGGATTGATAGTGCTCGTCACATGATTGTTTTGGTTCTCGTAAATCTTAAAAGAATTGTGCTTAGACAGCTGGCTG
>NW_027126865.1:0-1000 GCF_037325665.1 Littorina saxatilis | reverse complement strand
GGGGGGGGGGAGAGAGAGATGGGGGAGAAAGAGAGAGAGAGAGACAAAGAGAGAGAGAGATAAAAAGAGAGAGAGAAAGAGAGAGAGAAAGAGAGAGATAAAGATAGAGAGAGAGAAAGAGAGAGAGAGAAAGAGAGAGGGAGAGAGAAAGAAAGAGAGAGGGAGAAAGAGAGAGAGAGAGAGAGAGAAAGAGAGAGAGAGAGAGAGAGAGAGAGAGAGAGAGAGAGAGAGAGAGAGAGAGAGTGTGTGTGTCCACATTGAGGATGATAGAAGTGTAACTAGCATGTCAACTGTTTGGTGAATAAACTATTGTCAAGTCAGTGTTTATTCTCACAGGTATTACATAATTATTAAATCTATATCTTTGTATGTACATTTAGTTCTGAATGAAACATAAGCTTAAAAACAATTGTTTACCCCAAAGAAACGGGGTCACGTCCGAGTATTGGGAACAGTCCATCAGTCTATCAATACATCCCGCTCGCTGGCCGACACTTTACGCAAATAAGTCCTGCTTCTTCACTGGGATTTGCAAAAACCCAATTATGACCAACATTTCAAGTCAAATCCACTCCAAGTCGTTCGATATCCCCATGGGTTAATTCCGCTTAATGCATGCAAGCAGAGACCTCAGAAATCTATTTCTACAATTAAGGTCAAACCAAATTAAACATGACCGATATTTCTAAAACCAGAATGGGCAAAGCAAGTTATTTTCTGTGAAAGCAATGTGTCCACGGTTTTGCAGCCCCAGACTGTATATCCGATCTGGACAAAATCGAACCTGAACAAGCCTCCAAAAATAACTGGCAAACAAACATAAAAGTTCCGGGGGGGGGGGGGGGGAGTGTAAGCTGAAAATCAGATGAGGGGCAAAATGGAGTGCTCGATTCCCAGACGCAGCACACGTTTAACTACCCAGTGAAACCACAAGCGTGACCAACAATGTCGTTCGCGGATGAGTGCTCACGAAAGGGCAGTTGTCGAGAACATTCGGCGC
>NW_027126864.1:0-4607 GCF_037325665.1 Littorina saxatilis | reverse complement strand
CCCAACCCCAACCCCAACCCCAACCCCAACCCCAACCCCAACCCCAACCCCAACCCCAACCCCAACCCCAACCCCAACCCCAACCCCAACCCCAACCCCAACCCCAACCCCAACCCCAACCCCAACCCCAACCCCAACCCCAACCCCAACCCCAACCCCAACCCCAACCCCAACCCCTTACATCTCAGTTACAATTTATATATATATATATTGATGAATTATTCATAGCTATAAGTTGCCTAATATCCATCAATATTGCAATGAACTTTACCCTACAATTAATGAATCAATAAAAGCAATGTTTTTATATAGTTTTAGGTACATTGCATAACTATTGTAGAAACTAATCAGAAATACTTAGTCGATACCATTCCTAAAACAAAGAATAAATATTAAGTCTAGATTAGTGCTTTGATAGATAACATATGGTAGAATATAATATATAGAACAACTACAACTGCTTATGAAAATATGAATATACATAAATTAGCATCTAGTTCATCCACTTACTCGATATGTTTCAAAAATATCTAACAAGAATTCCTACGTCTACAAATCAAAATATAATCTGGATTAGCATTGATGTAATTCGAATTGTTACCTGATAAAAGTGATGCTTAAAATTTTGAAAGATAATTACTTTGGTTGGAAAATTAAAAACAAGGACTCTTTGAAAATTTAGTACGTATGGAAAATAATAAAATGTCATCAGAAACTATTATTAATATGATGAGTAATAAAATGATTGTTTTTGCTATTGCTGGCTTCTTATGTATTGTTGGTGTCAATTTGATATTTTTCAAAATGCTCAAAAAAATATTCAAAGAACGTAAAATTATATGATTTTGTTAATTTATTCAATACAATATAAATATGTACATTTCTATACCTTAAGTCGAAATAATCAATGATGTTATTAACAAAATCAAAATATTATGAACAAAGAAAAATAATAAAACAATGTAGATTAATCACCATAATAGACAACTACAACTAACTCATCAGGCACCATTATGAACCAAATAGATTTCCAATTTTGTCAAATTGTAGGTTCATTTGCTAAAGGTTTCATTCTAATAGTTGTTAATGGCTATTTATATTTAGTAGATCAACATGCAGTATCTGAAAATCACTTTATGAAAAATCTATGATAATAACCCATCCACGTACTACAACCAAATGTTAACGATACGTATAAGTTCCTAATTTATATTAGGAAGTATTCATTAATTATGAATGTTAAATAGAATATTAAGGATGGTAATATACAATTTTGAATAAAAATGCATGCTTTACTGAAATATTAGTAACACAAGCACCTCAATTGTATGGTGTTTTACTGAATGATGAAGACTTAATATTTCTAATATAGAAAATATACTATAATGGTCAATAGTAACATTCTTAACATTAAAAATATATTATAGCAACTTATGCTTGTCATAATGCTTATCGTATTGGTGATATATTACATTAACCTTAAATGAGATGTTTGACTGATAAAATGTATTAAATGAATGCAGCTTTCAATTGTCCACATACTAGACCTACTGTCATTGCTCTAGGAACAGTCTAAAAATATATATCATCAGTAATTCCATAACTAATTTATTAAATTTAATACATCAATCAGCACCATCAATGATTACTAATATTGTTGTCAATTTAATTAAACAAATATTATAAAAATATCCTTAACTTAACCTTAATTAAATTCAACAATTTTTAAAAAAATATATATAAAAAGTACAGAAGTATATGATTGTAAAGCTATGTGTTTTGAACTTTAAAAATGAATATTTTTTAATTTTTAATATTTTTTAAACTGTTTGTAATCATATATTAATGGTTAATTTACTGAATATTATAATAAAAGTTATACAATAGATTAATGAGAACTTAATGTTTACTACTGATGTTAGGATTGAGTATGATGGTGTTAGTTTATGGTGCAAATGATATACTGACTGCTCAATAGATTCATAATGCTGGTTTAAGGCAATTATCTGAATTGGATGGTGATATAAGTAATGGTAATTATGCCCAATTTTTATTTGTGATTCAATAGGTTCTTGAAAGTTCATTGAGTTGTACTGAGAAGAGGGCTTATTTGAATGGTGCTCAAGGACGTACAAAGATTGTATAGAATATAAAATTGCAAGCAATTAGAAGATTACGTGCTATGTAGGGTCATGCTAATCAAAGAGTAAGGGAATATAATGCTCATATAAAAAGAGATAATTAATACTTAGATAGTATTTATTATGAAGATAGTTTATGGTCTTATGTTAGAAAAGTTACAGAATTAGCTAATATTATGAATAAAAGAAATTAATTACAAGTCGAAATGAAGTAAGAATAAGTCTAACATCTTACAGAAACTCAAAGACTTAGTCAAGTTAGAGGACTCATTTAAAGACTCAAATCTGCCATTTAAATGGAAAAAAGTATACAAGTTTAAACTAAAATTGTGTTGAATTCTCTGCTGCTTAAAGTTCAAGAATAAAATGTTGTATTAGCAGCATCTATGCAATTAGTGCAGAAATATTAATAGAGGATAAATTCATCGAAAAGTTTATAGGAAAAATTATTATAAAGTGTAGAATAAAAAGAAATACAACAAGGTACAGTAAGATATCGTACAACAGTTTAAAATTACAATTTACTGAAGTAACTGGTCAATTATATTCGATGGCTCGGAGTATAGAGAGTAAAAGATAGGTGGCACAGCAATATAAGGATCGAATAGAGCAATATAATGCACAAATTACAGCTTTAGGTGGATTGAATTATGAATATCAGGTGGTTAAAATACGAGAATAAATCCGTGTTGTAAATGTGATTAAGAATGATTTGCAAAAAGCTGAAGAAAATGTACAAACACAATGTACTGATGTGAATCCAACTTGTAGTAAAACTTATGCACTTAGGGCATGTGTTAGGTATGGTCCTGATCGTATGGCACAATTTATGACTAGAAATTATGGTACTAATTCATTCCCTAAACTAACTTATTATTAAATTAGATAAGCTAGTGTTAGTAATCAACTTTGGACTACAAATGTTGGTGCTTTCATTAATGCTACAACTGTACAAAATTGTCCACAATTAAGTACACAAACTAGATATATAACTGGTACTGTCAGCAGATTACAAGGTTAAATGGTTGCTATTGGATCCGATACTTATTTCATAAATTATTGCTCCACACTAGAAGCTATTGGTACCAATGATTTCCCAAGAGTAGGAACACAAGTCTATTTAGAAACTTTCTATTCAAGTACAATCAGTGCCAATATCATTGTAAGAATGGCATATTTATGATCTTATAATCATTATTATCAACATTATAGCACATCTATTATCAATAATATTGTAATAAACTCAGCAATTATAAACGTATAGTTAATGTAACATTAAAAATAAAATAATCAAATATAAATGTTTAGCTAAAATTGATATCATAATGTTGAAATCAATAGAATAAATCCAATTACTTTAAAAATAAACATATATAAAGGTATAAAAACTTAACAAACCTAACAAACCTAATTTAAACTATATAAATACTAAATCATACATATTTCATCATAAACTAATCAACTTATAAACTTATCACAACCAATTCAATAGTACCTAAATACTCTTATCATCTTAAATATTCTCTACCTAAAACAAACTATTGATATGATAATTTGTTGTATAAAACAATAAGTTAGGTTATATAATTTACAAAATGATGTAATAATTTACAATGAGTTATTGTACATTAATACTTAAGTATTTGTTTATTATGACTAAACATTTATGATTATTTGCAACAATAGAAACAACATTAATTACGTTACTTATTGTTGTTTTAATAATATGTATATTTATGATAGATATATATAATGTTACTGATTTTTATACATAGTTATAATAGATTAAATAAGTAAATGAACTATACATCAAACAATTTAGTAAATGATTATGTAGGTAAACATAAAACAAATGTAATAAATTATAGTTAGATGAACTTAGCACAACCAAGTTGGAAGCATCATATTAATAAATAAATAAATGAGAAGTTTACAGATATAGTGTTAAGTCGTATTAATATAAAGAAAGATAAACTATAATATAAAAAAAAACCAACTATGTCAAGTAGTCATAGTATCATACAAAAAAGTTAATCATTAGAATTATTAAATGATACTAAACATTAAAATAATAGGAAATGTAGTCCAGATTCAGCACCATCGAAATGCAAACCTAAGAAGGTACCATACAATATCAATTACGATTGCTAAGATAATAAAGCAATTTCTTAAGGTAAAGACTCATGAAGAAATCAATAAAAAACATCATAGGGAAATTATACCCAGCAATAAATAAATTCAATAATAAAAAAGTCAAAATTTTAAATGATATTATTTTTATATCATATAAATGATCATATTTATGATATAATTCATGCAATCAATGGTATAATAAAATGGATAGGGTTGGGGTTGGGGTTGGGGGTTGGGGTTGGGGTTGGGGTTGGGGTTGGGGTTGGGGTTGGGGTTGGGGTTGGGGTTGGGGTTGGGGTTGGGGTTGGGGTTGGGGTTGGGGTTGGGGTTGGG
>NW_027126863.1:0-5186 GCF_037325665.1 Littorina saxatilis | reverse complement strand
TTGTTAAAAGAAAAACCTCTTAATTTTGTCTGTTGTGAAGGAAAAGTTTACATGGTTTCGTCACCCAACTTACAAAATTTGTCCCACAAAATGTTAGGTTTTTTTTTCTCCACTTTTTTTTCCTTCAGTTGCCATGTCTAAAATGTACACATTACGTAAAATACTCCATGTCAAAATCCAAATGTTTAAGGCAATGTGACAATTATTTTAAAATATCATTACACTATTCCTATAGCTTTGCCCAAATATAATGCAAGTAGGGGAGGTAATTGTTGATCCATATATTCATCTTAACTTTTTACGCATATGGACGTAACTCCTTAACTTGCATTATTTTTGTGCAAGAGGATGCATCTCAAGATAGTTGATATTTTCTTATTCCCAAAAATAACAACAATTCTGTCCAAGCAGATTTGTTTTTGATTTTTATTTACAGAGGACCATTGTCGAATGTATATATTCCTCCGAAAACGGCGTATGGCTGCCTAAATGGCGGGGTAAAAAACGGTCATACACGTAAAATTCCACTCGTGAAAAAAACACGAGTGTACCTGGGAGTTTCAGCCCACGAACGCAGAAGAAGAAGAATGTATATATGGTTACTGTTGAATGAACATTTGAAATTGATTGGCTGATTACTGGTTGTTGGTTTTTTTTTTTTTTTTTTTTTACTACAGTATGAAGTTATTATATCTATTTTCTTTCATCGCAAATAAACATCTTCCTTTCTGCATACGTTTCACACCTCATTCACGTATACAACTAAATTCCATACCAAATCATCTTGCATTTTGTTCACCTCTTTCTACATTTCTCTAAACATTTTTATTTCAGTAGTCAAACACCTTTTCTTCCTATGTGGATGTTCTGTGATCAATGGATGGCGCAGACTAACATGAACATGTGCTAGAAAAATAATGTAAAATGTTTAAATGTAATCTAATGTCAGTTGTGGGCAAACACTTAACCAAAGTTAAAACGTGACCTCAAAAATGGGGTAATATGCAAAAACTTAAAAAATATATCAATATGTGATGTCATGTTAAAACTGTCTGCAAGCAGATTTCTACACCTTCTCGTGTCATGGCCTATCCGATTCCTTATATCTCAAAGTGTCTTCCACTTAATTTTCAGTCATTTGGCTGCAATCAAAGGAAACAACAAAAGCAACGAAAAAGTTTTTATTTTACTGCGTTTTAGTGAAACATGCAGCCAATAAACACATATTCACTTGCAAAATTATACAACAAACTGTATCAATACATGTTTGTCACATTGCATTCCAAAAAAATTATCTACGATACCAAACCTAGAAAATAAACTGTACTTACATGTATGCGCGTCTATCTAACCGCACCTGGGATAACTGCAGTGAGTCGTCAAAAATAGTGTTTTTTCTGTGCGTTTTTTTTTCTAATAATGCAATAACAGCACACACATTTGCTTGCAGAATTAAACAACAAATTTCACTGATACATGTTAGTCATTTTGCATCCAAAAAGAATGATCTACGACTCCAAACTTTGAAATATAAACTGCACTTATATTAAAATATTCTGTCAACACGTACTTCAGTTTAAGGCCTAAGTACTTAAGCATTTAGGGTCGAATCTACTTCCGCTATATTCGAAAGGGTGTGCTTGCCAGCTTCTTTAATGCAAAAAATTGAAAATATTATTCATGACGTTGCATTAAAAAAAAAGAAAGCTTTCAGATCTTAGAATGTCACTTCATGTTTAGACAAAAACTTCAAATTGTTAAAACATGTCATTTTGGGGGGGTAAAAACTTAAAAAATACTGAAATTTCATGTTGCAAATGCCTTAGTGGGCAAAAACTAAAAAATGTTAAGGTGTGACTTTATTTAGGCACATTTCAACTCGCTTCTCATCAAGGATAGCAAAAATGTGATTCAAAAATTTTCTTATTTGTATATTACACTATTTTTTTCCGATCAAATTAATTATTACAAAAATTGTCTAAAGTGACAAACTATGAAAATCATGCATTTAAAAAAAAACAAAGCTTTTAGAGCTTTCTGATGTCGCTGTAACACTTTAAAGCTGCCAGCATGCAGATTTCTACACCTTCTCGTATGATGGCCTATCCAATTCCTTATATCTCAAAGTGTCTTCCACTTTATTTTCAGCCCCGTAGAGCAAGTCGTTTGGCTGCAATCAAAGCAAACAATAAAAGCAACGAAAAAGTGTTTATTTTACAACGTTTTTGTCAAACATGCAGCCAATAAACAAATATTCACTTGCAAAATTATTAAACAAACTGTATCAATACCTGTTTTTCACATTGCATTAAAAAAAAATTATCTACGATACCAAACCTAGAAAATAAACTGTACTTACATGTATGAGCGTCTAACCGCACGTGGGATAACTCTGTAGCAGAGCGTATATTGCACGCTCTGCTCCGCAGTGAGTAGTCGAAAATAGTGTTTTTTTTCTGTGCGTTTTTTGTAAATAATGCAATAACAGCACACACATTTGCTTGCAGAATTAAACAACAAATTTCACCGATACATGCTAGTCACATTGCATCCAAAAAGAATGATCTACGACTCCAAACTTTGAAAATAAACTGCACTTATATCAGAGACATCTCTGCTTACATTAAAATATTCTATCAACCCGTACTTAAGTTTAAGGCCTAAGTACTTAAGCATTTAGGGTCGAAACTACTTCCGCTATATTCGAAAGGGTGTGCTTGCCAGCTTCTTTAACAAAAATATTCATTTTGTCAAAATAACATGGACGCCTGTTCATTTTGAATGAACATTTTTCTTGTTTCCAAATGATTTCCAGTTTATCTTTACTCCAAGAAGTTGTATGTGTTGTTTGTTCTCTGTTCAGTGAGCTTAATGTAGGTGTGCTAACACAGGGACAAAAAAAACACTACAACTTCAAAACAAGGATCAATCAAAAATGATCCTTGTATATTGTTTTAGCTTTCGTTTGTTCGTGCGTGTGTGTGTGTGTGTGTGTGTGTGTGTGTGTGTGTGTGTGTGTGTGTGTGTGTGTGTGTGTGTGTGTGTGTGTGTGTGTGTGTGTGTGTCTGTGTGTCTGTTAGGAGTGGGTAGTGTGAGAGGGGGTGGGAATGTTCGCATGTGTGCACGTGTGTGTGTGTGATATTTGTTTAAATGCGTGCGTGTGTGCGTGTTTGCGTACGTGCGTGTTTGTATGTGTCGGGCGATGGGGGAGGGGGGTAGTGTGTATGTGGATATGAGTGTGTGTGTATGTGTGTGTTTTGGGGGAGGGGTTCGTAGGGGAGAGGATAAGTGTGTCTGTGGATCTGTATGTGTGTTAAAGTGTATGCGTGTGTGTGGGGGGGAACTAGAGATTGGGGGGGGGGGGGAGTTGGCGCGTCTTTGGATCTGTATGCGCGTGTGTGTGTTTGTGTGTGTGTGTGTGTGTGTGTGTGTGTGTGTGTGTGTGTGTGTGTGTGTGTGTGTGTGTGTGTGTGTGTGAGTGATTGGAGTAGGAGGTGTGAGTGTGGGTGGGAATGTTCGCGTGTGTGTGTGATGTGTGTTTACGTGCGTGCGTGCGTGTTTGCGTGCGTGCGTGGGATGTTTGTTTAATTGCGTGCGTGCGTGCGTGCGTGCGTGCGTGTATGTGTCGGGTGATGGGGGAGGGTGGTTTTGTGTATGTGGATATGAGTGTGTGTGTTTTGGGGGAGTGGTTCGTTGGGGGTTAGGATAAGTGTGTCTGTGAATCTGTATGTGTGTTGAAGTGTATGCGTGCGTGTGTGGGGAACTAGAGATTGGGGGGGTGGGAGTTGACGCTTCTTTGGATCTGTGTGCGCGTGTGTGTGTGTGTGTGTGTGTGTGTGTGTGTGTGTGTGTGTGTGTGTGTGTGTGTGTGTGTGTGTGTGTTTGTACTTGTGTTGTGTGTGTGTGTGTGTGTGTTTGTGTGTATGTGTGTGTGTGATATTGTTTCAGTGTAAGCGTACGTACATGCGTGTGTAAGGGGGGGAGGGGGTGGGAGTGTTCGTGTGTCTGTGGATATGTGGGTGTATGTGTTTGTGTGTGTGTGTGTAAGTTAGTGTGTGTGTGCGTGTGTGTGTGTGTGTGAGTATGTGTGTATGTGTGTGTGAATGTGTGTGTGTTGATTGTTTCAGTGTAAGCGGACGTACGCGCGTGCGTGCGTGTGTGTGTGTTGGGGGCGTATTGATGTGTATGCGTGCGTGCGTGCGTGTGTGTGATGTTTGTTCAAGTGCGTGCGTGCGTACGTACGTGCGTGCGTGAGTTCGTGCGTGCGTGCCTGCGTGCGTGCCTGAGTGTTTGTGTCGGGTGATGGGGGAGGGTGGTAGTGTTGGGGATATAAGTGTGTGTGAGTGTTTTGGGGGAGGGTTTCGTTGGGGGTGAGGATAAGTGTGTCTGGGAATCTGTATGTGTGTTAAAGTGTATGCGTGCGTTTGCGGGGGAACTAGAGGTTGGGATGGGAGGGGGGAGGTGGCGCGTCTTTGGATATGTGTGTGTGTGTGTGTGTGTGTGTGTTTGTGTGTGTGTGTGTGTGTGGGTGTGTTGATTGTTTCAGTGTAAGCGTACGTACGTGCGTGTGTGTGTGGGAATGTTAGTGTGTCTGTGGATCTGTTTTATTGTGTGTGTGTGTGTGTGTGTGTGTGTGTGTGTATGCGTGTGTGCGTGTTGTGTTTATGTGTTTGCGGGTGTGTTTGTGTGCGCGTGCGCGTTCGCGTGCGTTTGTGCGCGTACGTAGAGTTGTAACTGTCGGGGAAGGGTTATGGATTTGGAGCACTTTGTTTCCAAATGATTTCCAGTTACTCTTTACTCAAAGAAGTTGTGTACGTGTTGTTTGTTCTCTGTTCAGTGAGCTTAATGTAGGTGTGCTAACACAGGGACAAAAAAACAACAACAACAAAACCAGGATCAATCAAAAATGATCCTTGTATATTGTTTTAGTGTAAGCGTACGTACGCTCGTTCGTGCGTGTGTGTGTGTATGTGTGTGTGTGTGTGTGTGTGTGTGTGTGTGTGTGTGTGTGTGTGTGTGTGTGTGTGTGTGTGTGTGTGTGTGTGTGTGTGTGTGTGTGTGTGAGTGATTGGAGTGGGAGGTGGGAGGTGTGAGAGTGTGTGGGAATGTTCGCATGTGTGTGTGATGTTTGTTTACGTGCGTGCGTGCGTGCGTGCGTGTTTGCCTACGTGCGTGCGTGTATGTGT
>NW_027126862.1:35000-50000 GCF_037325665.1 Littorina saxatilis | reverse complement strand
AGAGAGAGACAGACCGACAGACCGACAGACAGACACACACACACACAGACAGACAGACAGACAGGCAGACAGACAGAGAAGGAGAGAGAGAGATGAGAGAGAAGAAAGAGTGAGAAGAGAGAGATGAGAGAGAGGAGTGGTGAGAGAGAGAAATAGAAATAAAGAAAGAAAGAAAGAAAGAAAGAGAGAGAGACCGAGACAGAGGCAGATAAAGAGACAGAGAGAGAAAGAAAGAGAGAGAGAAAGAGGCAGAGAGAGAGAGAGACAGAGAGAGAAAGGAAGAGAAAGAGAGAGATAAAGAGAGGCAGACAGAGACAGAGACAGAGAGAGAGACAGAGAGAGACAAAGAGAGAGACAGACATACAGACAGAAAGAGAGAAAAACAGAGAAACATAGATAGACACAGGCAAGAGAGACAGACAGAGACAGAGACAGAGATAAAGAACACACACACACACACACACACACACACACACACACACACACACACACACACACACACACAGAACGCAACCGACAGTGGTCTATGCCCGACAACGATCTACACCAAATACCCAGATCCTCATCACAATGGTTGGCGTAAACACCCACAATAATTACTGGCCGCTGAATGTTTGCCGTCCGTCCATCCAGCCCACTGTAATCTACCCCTATCAAGGTACCCGGTCTTTACCTGGACCACGCAGGTATTTTACACCTGTCCGACAATGGGAACAAAGTCTGTCGCCGCTCTGAGATCACAAGTGGACCCCCCGTTTTCTGTCATCGCCTGAACTGGAACAATGTACGGTACCCACCCATCGAGTGAATGATCATATACACTGGTGTATCACTTCACCTCTGTATTGTAACTTTCCTTGAACCAGGTTGTTGGGAATTTAGCTTCAGGAACGGTGTTGGCAAGAAATTACGATTGAGGGGGAAATCGCTGGTTAAACATGCTACATGTACATCAGTTGTAACTATAATAATGAATAGGGAACTCTGCGGGGGTGTCTTGTTGTTGGTCTTTGTACGTTTGGAGTGTGTATGTGTTTGCTTCCGAAGACATGGTCAGTTGTGTGGTTTGACTGCTTCAGAGACAGTCATGACTACGTCCCTATGCTGTGACAACCTTGAACACGGTCAGTACGGTTGACCGCTGCCATTTGCCAACTACACTGGCGCACGCCACGAGGGTCAGCCATCCACAACACTTCTCTACTCAACCTGTCTGTATCACAGTCAGCCCACCTCGTCAAAAACACAGTCTACACCGTCCAGACAGAATTCAGAGTATGCCGCCCCTCCCTCCCTCTCTCCTGCCCAGAGTCCATTAAAACCACCACCCGGAACACTGCGTTGTACGCTTCAATCATTCCGACCACCATCAAAACCAATTACCGTAAGTCGAAGTACATTTGCGAGTAGTACTTTTTACATTTAGTCAAGTTTTGACTAAATGTTTTAACGTAGAGGGGGGAATCGAGACGAGGGTCGTGGTGTATGTGCGTGTGTGTGTCTGTCTGTGTGTGTGTGTGTGTAGAGCGATTCAGACTAAACTACTGGACCGATCTTTATGAAATTTGACATGAGAGTTCCTGGGTATGAAATCCCCATACGTTTTTTTCATTTTTTTGATAAATGTCTTTGATGACGTCATATCCGGCTTTTCGTGAAAGTTGAGGCGGCACTGTCACGCCCTCATTTTTCAACCAAATTGGTTGAAATTTTGGTCAAGTAATCTTCGACGAAGCCCGGACTTTGGTATTGCATTTCAGCTTGGTGGCTTAAAAATTAATTAATGACTTTGGTCATTAAAAATCTGAAAATTGTAAAAAAAAATAAAAATTTATAAAACGATCCAAATTTACGTTCATCTTATTCTCCATCATTTTCTGATTCCAAAAACATATAAATATGTTATATTTGGATTAAAAACAAGCTCTGAAAATTAAATATATAAAAATTATTATCAAAATTAAATTGTCGAAATCAATTTAAAAACACTTTCATCTTATTCCTTGTCGGTTCCTGATTCCAAAAACATATTGATATGATATGTTTGGATTAAAATCACGCTCAGAAAGTTAAAACAAAGAGAGGTACAGAAAAGCGTGCTATCCTTCTTAGCGCAACTACTACCCCGCTGTCCTTGTCAATTTCACTGCCTTTGCCATGAGCGGTGGACTGACGATGCTACGAGTATACGGTCTTGCTGAAAAATGGCATTGCGTTCAGTTTCATTCTGTGAGTTCGACAGCTACTTGACTAAATGTTGTATTTTCGCCTTACGCGACTTGTTTACATTTAGTCAAGTTTTGACTAAATGTTTTAACATCGAGGGGGAATCGAAACGAGGGTCGTGGTGTATGTGTGTGCGTGTGTGCGTGCGTGTGTGCGTGCGTGTAGAGCGATTCAGACCAAACTACTGGACCGATCTTTATGAAATTTGACATGAGAGTTCCTGGGTATGATATCCCCATACGTTTTTTTCATTTTTTTGATAAATGTCTTTGATGACGTCATATCCGGCTTTTCGTGAAAGTTGAGGCGGCACTGTCACGCCCTCATTTTTCAACCAAATTGGTTGAAATTTTGGTCAAGTAGTCTTCGACGAAGCCCGGACTTCGGTATTGCATTTCAGCTTGGTGGCTTAAAAATTAATTAATGACTTTGGTCATTAAAAATCTGAAAATTGTAAAAATAAATATTTTTTTCTAAAACGATCCAAATTTACGTTCATCTTATTCTCCATCATTTGCTGATTCCAAAAACATATAAATATGTTATATTCGGATTAAAAACAAGCTCTGAAAATTAAATATATAAAAATTATTATCAAAATTAAATTGTCGAAATCAATTTAAAAACACTTTCATCTTATTCCTTGTCGGTTCCTGATTCCAAAAACATATAGATATAATATGTTTGGATTAAAAACACGCTCAGAAAGTTAAAACAAAGAGAGGTACAGAAAAGCGTGCTATCCTTCTCAGCGCAAGTACTACCCCGCTCTTCCTGTCAATTTCACTGCCTTTGCCGTGCGCGGTGGACTGACGATGCTACGAGTATACGGTCTTGCTGGGTTGCATTGCGTTCAGTTTCATTCTGTGAGTTCGACAGCTACTTGACTAAATGTTGTATTTTCGCCTTACGCGACTTGTTTTTCGTACAGTCGAACCTGCCTTGGCGACCACCTCTTGATAAACGACCACCTCTTGATAACGACCACACCTCTTGATAACGACCGCCTCTTGACAACGACCGCCTCTTGACAACGACCACCTGCCCACAACGACCACCTGCCCACAACGACCACCCCTTGATAACGACCACCTCTTGATAACGACTACCTCTTGACAACGACCACCTCTTGATAACGATCACCTCTTCATAACGGCCGCCTCTTGATAACGATCGCCTGCCCACAACGACCACCCTAAAGAATCCCCAATATTATTTTGTCCTAAATAATTGACCTTTTCATAGCGACCACCTGTGAATAACGACCACTTTGGATCGGTCTCATGGATGGTCGTGAAAGACGTATTCAACTGTACCATTTATTTCAGTTTTAGAGCTACACAAGATCTTGCTATATTTCAGTCACTTGCTCAATGGCCACATTCGTGAAAACAAAGCTTTATTGTTGTCTGGTTTGTCGTCGTTACCTCCTCGTCAGTGAACAAGTCTGTGAAAACATATCATCGTTACTTTGGACATTCTCACTCTAGTGTTTTCTAACTTTGGTGAGCGAACTCTCTTGTGACGCGCTGCAGGAGGCTTCGAAACCAAAACTGTCTTGTGTGCCAGCAATAAATTTGACGAAATGGCCGCGTGTCTCTGCAAGCAATTGACTCGCGGAAAATTGCTCAGAAGAAAAGAAAGACTAGAATAAAGCCACAAGGCCAGCCTTTTAAAGTCCCAAACCGAAAGGTGTGGGGTTTTGCAAAACGCTCAAATGGGAAAGCTTGATTTTGTTTGTAGACTTACCAAACAATGAAGATCGCGACAACAAATATTTCGTTTTAAAACACAAAATAACAAAACAACAACAACACCAACAATAAAAACTACACCAACAACACTACAAACAACAACAACAACAACAACAACAACCAACAACAACAACAACAAGAAATTCCTCCGAGGTAGGAAAAACACCCCCGTCCTTACCATTCTCACTGCCACCAACTGACAAGGTTATTTCCCTTTGACCATTAATATGTCCCTCTATAAGTCCTTGTAGAATCTTAATCCACCAATAACTCCCTAACCGTGTGTTTGACTGGTCCCAATTTTTGTAAGGACCGTCTCAGGAATGTATAGAACCTGTTCACCAAGTTTGGTGACGATCGGTCCGTTCATTCTTGAGATCTATATGCGAACACAAACAAACAAACAAACACATCGACCGAATCCTATACACACCCCTATACCGGGGGTGTAACAATTAAACACAAATTTAGGTTACAGGTACATCTTCCAGAATTAAATGGAATGCGTATATATTACATAAATTCCAAAACGACGGAGAGAAAACAACCGCCTACACAGCCTTCAAACCAAAATAACCTCAAGTTAGATAGACGGAGAGGCAAGAACGATAGACAATTGTGACACGAGTGGTTTGAAGGTAACGCACAGAATTTGAAGGCGAGAAGGCAAGGTGGCGAAGTCAGGAAAACAAATAAAAAATACTTTTTTAAATAATACTTTTTTTGTAATCACTGGTTACAAGCCAGTAAATAGAGAAAGAATAAAAAAAATGAACACAGGGAAATAACGAAAGAAACGAAGGAAGGGAGAAAGGGAGAAAGGGAGAAAGAAATAGATTTTTTTTTTCCAGTCACAGCATACTCAAATTTTAAAAAAAAAGTCTGTATTTGTTGCGCAGCGACGAAGGCGGACACACGAATAAGGGAAAAAGAAGAAGAAGAAGTGACAAATGAACACACACTTCTTTCATACGCCGACTGGTGGACAATGACGTCATTGCGGCTATCAACACCACACAGCATGCATCAATAATGCCCTGCACAGACAGGTAATGTGTTGGCGCTGAAAAGACGGCATGCTTGAAGTCTTGTTCACCTTTAGATCGGGCAGGCATGCACTCGCGTGTCTTGAGGGGTACCACCTTTCTTACACGACGACATTGATCACATATTATGAGGTTTTGAAGCACTTGTCAAAAGACTTCCAGTCACGACCTACGGCTGAAGTAAAAAAATAAATAAAATAAAAATGTAAACCACGGCTTTACATGTGTATTGTGCTTCAGTTCACCTCCCTCTTTCTTTTTTTATGCTCGAAGTTCATTTAATTCGACAGAGGGGTCTTTCTTCTTTTTGTGCCGCCTTTGTACGTAGACTACAAGGTTTTGCACAAAAGCGATCACCGCAAGGGGGCAATCTATTCTAGTAGAGCCAGGTAGAAATTCAATCAGGTATAGCAAGGAAGGAACATTGAACTAGAAGGAGCACAGAAATAAGTTTTATATTCTTGTGAACATGTAAAATCTAATAGAACGCAACGAACAAACGGTGTGACTATGAAGCCAGTTTTATATACGTTCTTGTCAACATGTGAAATCAAATCAGAGAGAAACGAACAAACGGTGGGCTAAGAAGCCAGTTTTATATACATTTTCTTGTTGAAATTCAGGTATTCCAATAATGCAATATTTTCAAGACATTGCTGATCGACGCTTCTTGTAGTAACACGAACGATTTTCCGAACCAAAAACTCTGCTTGTCGTTCTCGAACAGATCATCAGAAAAAGCGCAACACCTAAGGCTCACAACGCACAAAATAAGTCGTATCAAATAGTCCTCTGAAAAGTTAATTAAATATAATTTTTTTTAAATTGCAACAAAAATTAAAATGAAAAAGGAAACATCCAGAAGGAGGGATCACGAAAGGACAAACAAAAGCAGTTAGAATGATACAGAAAACTCTCAAAACCCTCAAAATCTGCAACACTCAAAACCTTCTCTTCAGCACGAAATCGGAAATGGAGAAACGGAAAACAAAGCACGACTGTGAAAGCAGAAGAAAAGCAGCGAGCAAGACTCTCGTCATAATTATATCCAAGCGCTACGCCGATCGAACTCTCAAGTCTCATCGGTAAAGAGCTCAAGCCCCAGGAAGCTTTTTCCCTTCCGCGCCACGAGTGCTTGGAGGCCAGTCAGTCGATGACAACCACGACTATATCCCCTTGTGCTCATCAAGGCCCAATCAAGCTCAATTCATTAGCCATCCAGAAGCTTCATTGGAGGCCGTTAAAGGCTCCCGGCACAACGACGAACTCGGTTACCGCAGCTGCTACCGCTGTGTAACGTACGGACAGTACGTGCTCGCTGAATGAATGACATGGAGATTCAACAGTCCTCGGTGGCATCCGTGGCTAATTAGGAACAAGTTCGGTAATACGCTTCGACCCATATATATATGCGTGATTGTCGCGAGTAACGGTTTACACTACTTGACTATGCTGCACCGTTTGTGGTTGTCGTAAAAACTGCTTGAGTGACGTCCCAGAGCAGTGTGACTTGTACTATGTGCTGCGTGGCATTGACGCTCGCCTGATGGTCCTTTGGAGACTGATTTATAATTTATGCTTGGTGTCTGCACGTGTTGTTCTAATTTATGGGTCTGTGCCACATCTAAATGTCTTATTCACTTCACCCTCATGTTTGGGGAAAATGAGGACGCTCTCAAATCGCGCGGGATTGAGAATTAAGGTTAATTAATTCTTCTAATCTTGCTCTTTGATTAATTTGTTTGTTAAAATCTGACAGACCTATTTCCCTTGAAGAAACTAACGCCGTTTTAGAGAGAGGGAGAGAGGGAGAAAGAGAGAGAGAGTGTGTGTGTGTGTGTGTGTGTGTGTGTGTGTGTGTGCGTGTGTATGTGTGTGCGTGTGTGTGTGTTAATGTGTGTGTGTGTGTAAGGGGGTGGGGTGTCCGTCCGTCAGTCCGCCCGTCCGTTCGTCTGTCTGTCATTCTCCCTGCACCTATGCCTATCAGTTGGTCACCGTCTCTGAACTTGTCCTCATGCACGTCTATGCGCGTGTGTCTGTCTGTACCTGTACCTGTGTTCATTGTGTACCTGTGTTCATTGTGTACCTGTGTTCATTGTGTACCTGTGTTCATTGTGTACCTGTGTTCATTGTGTACCTGTGTTCATTGTGTACCTGTGTTCATTGTGTACCTGTGTTCATTGTGTACCTGTGTTCATTGTGTACCTGTGTTCATTGTGTACCTGTGTTCATTGTGTACCTGTGTTCATTGTGTACCTGTGTTCATTGTGTACCTGTGTCCATTGTGTACCTGTGTTCATTGTGTACCTGTGTTCATTGTGTACCTGTGTTCATTGTGTACCTGTGTTCATTGTGTACCTGTGTTCATTGTGTACCTGTGTTCATTGTGTACCTGTGTTCATTGTGTACCTGTGTTCATTGTGTACCTGTGCGTGATGGTGTTGATTAAGTACTGCCTGTCCAGTAGGAGGCATGGCAGAGACACAAGACATACAGAAAGGTCCAAAACGTCAGAGGTTGGGCGACCAGACAGTAATTGGCTGCGACAGGGCGTGATGAGAACACGAAGAGATCCCCGTATGACGGCTTACTAGCGCCAAAACTAAAAATTAGTAATTAACCCGTGAAAGTTACTAATTTTCACGAGAAAATTACAATTATGACGTGAAAAATACTCATTTTCACGTGTTAATAACTAATTTTCAAGTGTTAATGTCTTCTTCTTCTTCGTCGTCGTTCGCTGTTGTCTGTCATGTGAGCGTAGATGCGTTGTGCTGCCGTTACGCGCCTGACAAGTCAGGCCCAGCACATCCGACTTCAGCTTGTTTTTATATCAGAGTGTTCACTCTCCTAGATTGATTGCTTTACCGGGCTGCCGAGTTCAATCTACCCGTTTTCTGGATGGCCGTCGCATCTTCCGCATCCATGCTGACGCCCTGAGCTGTCCAGTCTGCTGTTGTATTCGCCTTCGGTGCCAGGTTGTGGGCATATCATTATTCTGTCCTGTTGCCACCTCTGCCGGATGTGTTCCCCTAGCAAGTTGTATGTGACATGGGGGTGACATGGGGGTTTCAGCTAATGGGTCCAACCCCCCAGGTTTGTCTTCAGAGTTTTCCTTCTCCTAGGAATGCTGCCTACCTTGGCTAACGAGTCGTTCCTACCCAGCGCCTGTGGAAGCAGCAGTAACATGGGGCATCCTCGTCCGCCCAGCCAGCCGTTGGGAGCAAGCTCCTCGTCCGCCTGTCTGACCGTTGGGATGGGTGACTAGACGTCCTCTTCCGCCTTCGCTGCCGTTGGGAGTTCACTCTCGATCTCCTCTTCCGCCAGTTCCGCCGTTGGGATGTCTAGTCTTGGTATTTCACCCATACCTGGGGATTTGTTTCATGGGCACCAGGGCGTATCCACACACGGGTGGGCCTGCGTACCGCACGTACGGGGAAAATCTCCTCCGCGCCCTTGCATTTTAGCCTGGGAGCATAGGGCTCCCAGTTTCCACCCAACGCCACGTGGAGGCAATGCATAGGACTTGTTGGTGAGAGGCTAACCGGCAGAAGAGACCTACGGTGTTAATGTCTAATTTTCAGTTTTGGCTCGCTTCCTGACGGCTTACTAGCGCCAAAACTAAAAATTAGTAATTTTCACGCGTTAATTACTAATTTTCATGTGCCTCGTGACTGTGGGGGCTCAATGCGCATGCGCGACTGTTACTCCGGCCAGAGCGAAACATCCTTCGATTCGAAACTTTTCTGGTCCATAGTTCTTTAATCCGATGCAAATTAACAATAAGAGCTGAGCGCATGTATAGATAACCGTGACATACAACTGTCTGTCCGACAACTTGTTGAATAACGAATTCTATCGAAAGATATTTGTGAAAGTGTGTGAGTCTCGACCGAAGAGATCCGTCTGCTAGTGGTCGGACCTTTAACACATGTCCGGCCGGCCGCCGTTTTTCCTTTCTCGGTTCGAACATTTTCGGATCGATTGTCCTTCACTAATACACTACAAAGGAAATTTATGAGTGTAGTAGTGGAAACAAATATGAGGTACGGTTGTCTGCCCGACAACTTGTCGAGTAAGGAATTATATTGAAAGATATCTGTGAAAGTGTGAGACCACAGCCGATCAAAACTCCGTCTGCTACGAACAGCTTCGATTCGAAAGTTTTCGGGGTCGATTATTCTTTTCTAAGATACCCAAAACAACGTTAAGGAAAGCGCTATTGCAGAAAACTGTGACATGCATCTTCCCGTCGCATAACTTGCTCGATAAGGCCTTCTATTAAAAGATATTTCAGAAATAGTGTGAGAGTGATGTTTGCCGTAAAGTCCGACTACTGTGACCGAAAACGAGGCAAAAATGAAAATTAGTAATTAACACTGTTAATTACTAATTTTCACGTGAAAATGGTAACCCTAGGTTTTGGCACTAGTAAGCCGTCATACCCCCGCACCTCAAATGCATGCCCTCTTTATGGCCCGGATTGTGCGTTGAGACTTATACTGCTCTCGTCATGACAACCGTTGCATGCATAATTACCCACGCCACTTTCATAAACACCGCTTGTCTTTGTCACCCGCTAATCATCGTGTTGGTTGGTGTACTCTCTCTCTCTCTCTCTCTCTCTTTTTTCTGTCTATATGCTTGTGTGTGTGTGTTTCTCTCTCTCTCTCTCTCTCTCTCTCTCTCTCTCTCTCTCTCTCTCTCTCTCTCTCTTTCCATTCATACCCTGTGTGTGTGTGTGTGTGTGTGTGTGTGTGTGTGTGTGTGTGTGTGCGTGTGTGTGCGTGTGTGTGTGTGTTAATGCGAGTGTGTGTGTGTGTGTTAATGCGTGTGTGTGTGTCTGTGTGTGTGTGCGTGTGCGCACGGTGTGTGTGTGTGTGTGTGTGTGTGTGCACTGACAAGTGTCTTCATCACCACATTGTTCTTTTACCTGAACTCTACAACACAAATTGAAAAACAAAACACTTACAAGAATGTGCGTGTGAAAAGACAAGCTAATTGATTCAGAAAACGAGCAGATAAAAACTCAGCCCCTGGCTATAAGGCAAAAGGCGCGATGACTTTGATCCCGTGGTGGTTGTGGTGCGCTCACATCCTGTTCGACGACAACTTATTTACAAGTTTATGAGGCAGTTGCGGTGCGCTGCATTAACATGGCAGCCGTCAGAAATAAAAAGACATAAAAAAGACATAAAAAGACATAAAACATCTTCTTCAATTGATGTCATACATATACAAATCTGCGATCGTTTGGTGGCCCTGCATGTAGAGGCCTTATTTGCTTCTTATCAACGAGGATCTCTTAGCTCCCGATTCAATCAAGTTGCCCGAGATAAGCTATTAAACATATTTGTCATCTCTGAAAAAAAAGTACATACATGTGGGGTTTTGTGTGTGTGTGCGCGCCAGCTTGTGAGCAGTTTAGCATTGAAGCTGAGAGTTCGTGTGTGTTTCAGAAAGCAATGGTTTACAAACATCCTTTTTATATTTAGTCAAGTTTTGACTAAATATTTTAACATCGAGGGGGAATCGAAACGAGGGTCGTGGTGTATGTGCGTATGTGTGTGCGTGCGTGCGTGCGTGCGTGTGTGTGTGTGTGTGTGTAGAGCGATTCAGACTAAACTACTGGACCGATCTTTATGAAATTTGACATGAGAGTTCCTGGGTATGAAATCCCCGAACGTTTTTTTCATTTTTTTGATAAATGTCTCTGATGACGTCATATCCGGCTTTTCGTGAAAGTTGAGGCGGCACTGTCACGCCCTCATTTTTCAACCAAATTGGTTGAAATTTTGGTCAAGTAATCTTCGACGAAGCCCGGGGTTCGGTATTGCATTTCAGCTTGGTGGCTTAAAAATTAATTAATGACTTTGGTCATTAAAAATCGGAAAATTGTAAAAAAAAATAAAAATTTATAAAACTATCCAAATTTACGTTTATCTTATTCTCCATCATTTGCTGATTCCAAAAACATATAAATATGTTATATTCGGATTAAAAACAAGCTCTGAAAATTAAATATATAAAAATTATTATCAAAATTAAATTGTCCAAATCAATTTAAAAACACTTTCATCTTATTCCTTGTCGGTTCCTGATTCCAAAAACATATAGATATGATATGTTTGGATTAAAAACACGCTCACAAAGTTAAAACAAAGAGAGGTACAGAAAAGCGTGCTATCCTTCTTAGCGCAACTACTACCCCGCTCTTCTTGTCAATTTCACTGCCTTTGCCATGAGCGGTGGACTGACGATGCTACGAGTATACGGTCTTGCTGAAAAAATGGCATTGCGTTCAGTTTCATTCTGTGAGTTCGACAGCTACTTGACTAAATATTGTATTTTCGCCTTACGCGACTTGTTCTTTCTTTCTTTCTTTCTTTCTCTATTTGCTTCTTTCTTTCTTTCTGCCTTTACTCACAACTGAAATCAATTGCTCCATAAAACATTATGCACCAGAATATCCGTAGCTATGTCAATGTTAGCAGCAGCTCCAAAACAAAAGAGTCATTTCTCAATCGTTCAAATCAATACGTTCCCCAGACTCAGGAAGCAAAAGGGGATACCCCTATGGCAAATTACACGCTCTCTAACCCACAAACAAATCCACCGCTTCAAATTCAGCAAAAGCGAATAAAACGGGAACAAACACGCAAATCCATCCAAGTGAGCGGGTCAAAAGCAAACACTATCACTTCGTGTTTACTGAAGACAAATAACACCCTTCAGCGTAAGAATAACAGTCTCAATGCCTCGCATTGTGAGCTGCATACAGTGGGTAAATTCATCTCCTCCTTTCATTTTTGGGGTAACAGATTGTGTACTTTTCCCCCTTTTTTGTGTGGTGTTTTGTGTGTGTGTTTTTTCTTGTTTGTCTTTCTTTCTTTTTTTTACTTTTCTTTTTCTCTCATGTATACTTTTTTCTTTTTTTTTTAAGAACGGAGGGGTAGAGAAAAAGTACGCAATACTTCAACGGGTTTAAAGTTCTCGGTCGTGGGTACCTGAAGCATTTTTCAGAACTGAACGATGCTCAAACAAGAGCCGAGAAAAGGTGATTGAAGAGAATAAGGGAGGTGAAGTGGGTTTACAGGCCTGTGGAGAGCAGGGGGGGGGGGGGGGGGGGGGCAGGGTGAAGGGGGGGGGGGGATGAGACAGAAAGGAACAAAGGTAGACAAAAACGGAAGTGTGTCTCTGGAAACAACGAAACCTTAAAAGAGAAGCTAAGTGAGCTATGAATGTGCACAGAACGAGATTTGAGGAAATGCCTGGGATAGCAGTGGTCGCTTCGTCACCCTGAAAATAGAAAGTCACTGTGCTTTCTCATCGTCACAAGGACACGGCATTTTTTGTTTCTCGCCTTGCGTCGTTGTAAACGCTGAGTTCAAAATTCTCCCCGTTAACAGGTTAAGACAGCCTTCGCTGTTGTCGTACGTGAGTTTAACGCATTTCCTTCAGCGTGTAACAATTTGGTTTTTAAGTTCTTTTTACAGCTATTCTGTCTGCCTGTCTCTTCCCCCTCTCTCTCTCTCTCTCTCTCTCTCTCTCTCTCTCTCTCTCTCTCTTTCTCTCTCTCTCTCTCTCTCTCTCTCTCTCTTATTATATATATATATATATATATATATATATATATATATATATATATATATATCTCACACACACACACACACACACACACACACACACACATACATACATACACACACATACACGCACACAAACACACTTACGTACATACACACACATACACGCACACATACACACACATACACACACACACACACAAACACACACAGTACTCATCCACGCGAGAGAGAGAGAGAGAAAAAAAACACCTCTCCACCCACCACCCCTTGTCAAAAATACCAGTCACGCCCAAAAGTAACTGTCTCAACAAAAAGCTTTCCCCAAATGGCATCATTCTCAAACGTTTTAAACCTCCACATCTATATAATTTATGTATGCAGCCCCAACGTATGCAGGGAATGTGGAACATCCCAAAGCCCGAACAATTCATGGGACCCTATGGTGAGCCTGCCTGCTACCTATAGTCTATACATGTCGTGACACATATATATATCCTGTTTGAACACGACAGGGGGACGCTTAAACTCAGGTTACATTTACACAGGGTAGGCAAGGTATTGACTTGACTACCTGTAGTTGTACAAAGGTTGAAGCGTTACTGTCTTGGTAAGCCAGATCACGAACATTAGATTGACTGACTGTTTTGGTAAACCAGAACACGAAACTGTGACTGACTTACTTGGTAAACCAGAACACGATACTATGACTGATTGACTGCTTCGGTAAACCAAAACACGACGCTATGACTGACTGTTTTGGTAAACCAGGACACGAGACTATGACTAACTGTTTTGGTAAACCCAAACACGAGACTATGACTGACTGTCTTGGTAAACCCAAACACGAGACTATGACCGACTGTTTTGGTAAACCCGGACACGAGACTATGACTGACTGGCTTACTGTCTTGGTAAACCAGAACACGAAACTATGCCTGACTGACTTGGTAAGCCAGAACACGAAACTATGACTGACTCTCTTTGTAAACCCAAGCACGAGACTATGACTGACTGTTTTGGTAAACCCGGACACGAGACTATGACTGACTGACCTACTGTCTTGGTAAACCAGGCACGAAACTTTGACTGACTAACTGTCTTGTTAAACCAGAAAACAACAATTTGACTGACTGACTGTTTTGGTAAACCAGAACACGAAACGACGACTGACTGCCTGTCTTGGTAAACTTTCAGCGAACACAAAACGACCTACGCGTTCTGTTCTTCTGCGCAGGTCACGAGTGGGACTTTTTAGAGGTCACACTGACTAAGACTATTGTCTTCGCTGTGTGTGTGTGACACGACCCATCAGGATACTGTTACTTACTGGCTGTTCTTGTGAGCTGGGTTGTTGAATAATGCCTTGGTGTGTGTTTGAGTGGGGGGGGGGGGGGGGCGAGGGGCTAAGAATAGAAATGAGTGAGGGAAGTGTACACGTGATGCGTGAATAAAGATGGTCAGTGTGTGTGTGTGTGTGTGTGTGTGTGTGTGTGTGTGTGTCTGCCTGTCGGTCTGTGTCTATGCTTGTGTTTAAGTCTATATTTGATAAACTACAAGTGCAAAGGCATTCTGTGTGTGGGTGTGTGCGTGTGTGTGTGTGTGTTTGCGTGTTTCTGTATGACCACATGTACATCTGGTGCCTACGTCACTCGTTGCCTCAGCATAAGAACACAGGCGAAAGCACACCTGTTAAATCCACTATGGCCATAAAAATGGCCAAAACAGGCAAAACACTAAGCCATAAACCACACACTTCTATACCCCTTACATGCAGTTCATGACATGCTGCACAGTTAGGTCAGGTTAGCTTTTTTCGAGCAATTAAGTGTTCTTTAGCAATGCGGGACTTGGTAGTAAAATCTGCTATAAATTGTAAAAAAAATTTTTTTACAATTAGTGGGTTTTTTTTCTCTCTAAACATGCAGTAGGCCTACTCAATGGTAAAAACTTTTGTTATTTTGGGTCTTTCAGAACTACACGTACAAGGTCTTTTCTAGAAATGTGAGATACGCGGAAAACTGTTTTCATTTTCTGGCAGTCAGGCCTTTTTATCAACTAGTAGGTCTTGAGTAGATACTAGGTCAGTTCTACGTCTGTTCTAGCTGCTAGGTATTCTTTAGTTACTAGACATCTTCTAGTCTTGTTTGGTGGCTCTTTTCGATTTACTAGGTCTTTTCCAGCTACTAGGTCTGTTCTAAGTTTGTTCTAGCTGCTAGGTATTTTTGTTAGTTACTGGGTCTTTTCGATTTACTGGGTATTTTCCAGCTACTAGGTATATTCTAAGTCTGTTAGAGCTGCTAGGTCTAGATCTGTTCTAGCTACTAGGTATTGTCTAGTAACAAGTTATTTCTAGTCTTCTGGGTCTGTTCTAGCTTCTGGCAGTAC